>NC_061810.1:36395948-36698948 GCF_021462225.1 Girardinichthys multiradiatus
CCAGCATAGATTCAATGTAAGAACTCAAATCTTCCTTTAACTATATAAACAAAACAAATATCACCCAAATCTTGATGGAATAATTTTCCTGAAGATACAAATTTTGGGTATAATTTCATTGTATATTCTCCCAAGTACTAAGAGGATAATTTTGACATGACCAATGTGTAAACAAGCCATAGACGTCAAACTTTATTCTTTTCAACATTTTCAATATTTCAACATTTACGTCACGTTGCCATTTACAACCAAGAGTGTATGGATTTGCAAAGTGACGGCAGTGTATTGCTCTGCCTGTCTGGTGAACTGAACATAATACCAAAGGGAATACTTTGGTGTCTTAAGTGCTATACACAGGCTTTACCTTTTACCCAGTGCACATGCCTTTGCTCATTTCAGTTTGTGAAGATATTGGCAGGCTAACAATAATGAAGATTACCTGCAACAAGTTAAAACTATACCTTTTCCATAAAGTTGACAAGCACAGATTAATCGTATATTTTTCTTATATAAGGTGGTTTTAGTAGAGAAAAGGAAAATAACAAATTACAAATAATGTTATTTCAAATGCTAAACATAACGTAAAAGCTGGGTTTATAGTAATGCCAATGTTATCCCCCTGGAAAAAATGAGACACTTCATTCTTCGAAGGGGTGGTTGGGGTTGCTTTCTCATGTGGTCAGGTGGGTTTCATTAAGTTGTCATCCTTGGCTTTGCCAAGTTTGCAGTTGTTGTTACTGTAGCTCTTAGAAGTGAAGACAATTCAGCTCTGACCATATCACTTTGTTGGAATTTAAAGCAAAAATCTTCACAGAATGTGTGTGACTTGTACTGCCAGCAGATGCTCATTCCTTTACTGTCAGAATATATTTGTATGTCATTTATTCAGATTTAGGGACGTTCACCAATCAAACAGTGCAACACCCATCAGCATGCACGTAAATACACAATGCTTTTAGCATATATTGTTATTCCATGATCTAGAACCTTTGTGCAAAGAGTTAAATCAGCTGAGGAATTTATATGCCAATTAAAAATGCTATCAACAAATGTTACACTTTTAATGTTTACAAAAGACCTGGATTTGAAAATCAAAACAGAACAGACAAACTGACATGAGACCCACAATTCATTGCATTGCATCATCTAGTACTGACCTTAACATACCAACTTGGAAGCAATTGATACTACGAAGTCTTAGGCTAAACAATTATTCATGCTGTGAAATGATGACTCGGTTACTGCATTTTGAAGTTGCAATAACACAATAAAGTAAACGCACTTATCAAAGTGTAAATGCGCCTCTGTTGTTGTGATAAGTGTGGGCTAATCAAGTAATTAGTCCCATTTATTTTTAAAGCTATTCATATTCAGATTTTCTCTTCCATATACATAACAGTCTACTGAGTCTAAAGACATTTTTACAAACATTTAAAGTCACCTGAGTCTTGTATGTACTGACTGAGATTACACTGGAGCACATTTGTAATAAGAAATAATATTTATGAAAATATATATGTAGATATTTTCTATTTTATTATGCATGAGAAACCAACAGTATGCTGAGCTGTAGGCATATAAGGATTGTAGGTAATTATCTCAACAACCAAATGTTGCTTACTCTATGATAGTTTGAAGCAGAAATGATTATATTTTTCACACTCTTGTGAATTAAACCATTTTATTAAAAGCAGGAAGAATATTGTCTCAGATAGGATTTAAATAACTCTCCTGCCTCACAGATGCTTACGTATACTTCTTTGTAATTGTTTCCTTTTTTGCACAGCGCCAAAAGCCTTTCCATCGCTCTTGACTGCACAAGAAATTCAACACAGTTCATTAGCAAGCATTTGGCAAGGGGCACTGTCTTATTTCTAAGATCCACAGAGGCTATAATTCTGATAAAACCACTGTGACATTATTTGATAAACTAAACTGCATCATTATAACAACTCTGCACAGACTGGTTTATAGCATCTCCTACATGGAGCGAAACAGAGGCTCGTCTTTACTAATCAAGCTACCAAGGCTGCTGATTGCATTCGCAATAATCAATGTGCCATCTTTGGAAACGCAAAAAGCACAAATGAAAAGTGGAAATTTGCTCCATCCATGAGGGATTTTTTTTATTCAACACACTCACCAACACATGATAGGGATGAGAGATTTTATTTGTCAAGACATATAATTAGATTTTAAAGCAGCAGTAAATGAGGTGTGTCCATGCTCGTGGCTGCTGGTACCTATTCAATAGAGATCAAGATGAAAAATTGGTATGGCCCTGTGGGCTGAGAAGATGCTTGTTTCAGCATGTTGTGCATGTCGCCCTTTCTACCGCAGCTCCAATCAATGCTGCCTTGACAAATCTCCCCTGGACTATGAATCATATTTTCAAGTGTTTGAAGGGCATTTGCTCTCTGTGGCCCTCATAGTGACCCAGCTCTGGCTCACATTTTCAGCTGGTTCACATTGGACCGAAAACCCACTCTGTATTTACAGATGGAGTCGATGATGTTACATGATATATATTTAAAGAGGATGAAGTTTCATTTAGAGGGGAGTTATTTTTGATACAACTGGTCAGAGAACATATAATGGTCTATCTTGTGGAATTACGGAGAACCTTTCACAAATAAACATAACCATTTGACTTCAGACTCAGCAGAAACCAAAAATATGACCACGTGCCCTTTTTGCTGTATTCTTCTGTAGACGTGAATGCACCTTAAGTGCAAGCTCATAAATGAATATTACAAACTCTCTGACACATGATGATCAGACAGGCCTGCAAACTAGTTTAGATGTTGAAATCTTTTTGACACATCTTACCTTTTGGCACCACAGTTACACAATAGTTAGATCAAAGCAAACATGAAGGGACTTTGGTGAATTTCAGCCTTTTAAATCTGTTCACATTCTGTCAGTAGTTAATCAAGTGTGTGAGCAGTAACATTGTAATGACCTGTTTGAAGAGTTTCAGTCAAGTTTCAGAGTTGTGCCACTGAACAGCACTGGTGAAAGTCACTAGTGATATTGTCATGGCCTCAGATGATGAACTTCTGTCTGTACTTGTGTTAGATCTTAGTGCTGCATTTGATACAGTCAATCACAATATACTCTTAGACAAGCTTGAATTTGCTGTAGGGATCAAGGAAACTGCAGAAGGCTCGTTTAAATTGTATTTGTCTGACAGATTCCAGTTTGTTCATTTAAATGATAGATCTTCACATTCTAGGGTAACTTGTTCCTTTTACTATATGCTATATGCTTTCAGTTGTTAAAATTATCAGAAAGCATGGGATAGATTTCCACTGTTATGCTGATGATAGTCAGCTTTATTTATCCATTTATCCTAATGAATCCAATTGGTTAGATGGGCTACAGGCATGTCTTGAAGACATTAAAACCTGGGTAACTTTAAATGATCTGCTTTTAAATTCAGACAAGACAGAAGCTGTCATCTTTTGACCAGTCTTTGATAAAGAAACTACTTAGTCACTTAATCTGGATGGCATTAAATTGGCCTCCGGTAACAAAGTAAAGAATCTTGATGTTATTTTTGACCAGGACATGTCATTTAAATCCCATACAGGTTTCTAGAATTTCCTTATTTCATCTCCAGAATATTGCCAAAATTAGAAATATCCTGTCCAGAAATGGCCCTGAAAAACCATAGCAACTAGTATGCAACAGTAATAAATACCATAGTAAAAAAGTAAAAGTAAGTAAAAGTTTATTTGATAAGTTCCAGAAATCAATAAAATAAATGTAAAAGGGTAAAATAACACACTATAAAACACACAACGAGAATACATATTCAACAAAAAGCTTGTTTAAACTTTAAAGTTCTTAACCGCTTTTTTAAAGAATCCACAGAATCAACTAAACATTGCTGTATAGGCTGACTGTTCCACAACCATGATGCTGTGGACTGAAAGGCTTGGTGCCCCTTGGTCTTAAGGTGCATGTAACAACTAGAAAAAGCTTTTGAACAAACAAATCTTAAAATCTATAAGTAGCCAATGTAAAGAATATACAACGAGGGCCATGTGAGTAGTCTGGCCACAGCATTTGTCAGAGACAGTCTGAGCTTCTCATGTGCTTCATTTAACAATGGCTTCATTTTTGCCACCCATCCATAAAGGGCAGGTTTGCAGAGTGCATAAGGAAAAGTTTTCATATAAAAGAGATTTTCCCAGGTGACCTCCGAATCTCTGCAGCTCCTCCAGAGTTACCATGGACCTGTTGGAAGCTTCTCTAATTAATATTGTCCTCACCCAGCCTATCAGTTTCTATTGATTGGCATGTCTTGGTAGATTTGCAATGGTACCATCATACAACATGAATCCGTCTGAAATAAAGTTAGTGTTCAGATTGTATCTGGGAAAATTCACTGACTGTTTTTTACTATATTGACACAAAAGTAAACATATTCAGATTATTACGAATAATATAGAAGCTTCTATATGGGAAGAAACTTGTGCCATCAGAAACTGAATTTGAATTGCTCAGACTGAATCTGTATTTGTGTAATTTGAAATGAAATGCATTGGTTTGAAAATGAATTTCACTAAACTAAAACTCAGTATAATGGTTTAAAACTGAATTTGTTTGCTTTGAAAATTGCTTTGCTTTGTAATGAAAATTCAGTTTGATTACTTGCATTTTCAGGTCTGAAATTCAAATTTAGTTCCAGAATTCAGTTTTTTGTGTCACACATCCGGGTTCTTGGAGCCAAAGATTAATCCAACACAGGATCACAGATGTCATTCACTATTGCTGTTTCCAAATTTCATGACTGCATTCTTTTGAAGGACGCATTTGTAAGCCGATAACGTCCTGAATGATGCGACGAATGCTGTCCAATCTCCATGGTTCCAACAAATGTGTCCTTCTTTTCCCCAGATATGAAGGACGTGTCCAGTGTATCCTCGGTGTCCCACCCTATCCCATAATTCATTGCGGGTGGAAGTAGTGTCATGGAGTGACATTTTGGACTTGTTGGTTTATTTTGTAATTTTGATTCTCCTTATGGCTCTTTGTTTATTTCTTAAGTTATTGTTTCTATGTTCCCCTCTAGTTTCTCTGTTTATTTTAGTTCATAGTTATTCTAGTTCTTTATTTCCTCCTCTGATTTATTCTCTTGCTTAGTTTGTGTTTTCTGTTTTAGTCCTTTCACCCATCCTCAGCCTTTGTATTTGTTTCACCTGTTCCTTGTCACACCTGTTCCCTGTTTCTTTGATTACCTGCCTTTTGTTCTCCTCTCTGTGCTCTGTGTATATTAGTTGTTCTGTTTGTTTAGTTCCTCGCTGGTTCCTTGTTTCTATGTCGGTGATGTCTATGCTTCGTTTATGCTACGTTTCTATGCTACGTTTCTATGTCTATGCTTTGTTCATGCTTCGTTTATGCTACGCTTTGGATACCTATGCTTCGTTTGGACTATGCTATGCCTTGCTATGAGTACCTGCAGGTTTGCGCAAGTTTTGATCTAGTCCTTGTTTCATCCCTGCAGTGTGTTTTGTTACCTTTTGGATTTTTATGAATAAACAAGGAAGTAACTATGATGCGACTACCGAGCTCTTGTCTGCGCTTTGGTCCGACCCATAGTCTTTCCCCGACATTAGGAACCAGCCAAAAAGAGGACCAAGCAGAACCAGAGATGATTACCTTGTTTGAATATTTCCGACGTGCCGCGGAGAAGAGCGCATGTCAGGATCAGGAGGAGAGAGAGCAGCGGTCACCGTTTTGGGGCACAAGTCTGGCTAGGCCTCTTCCGGGTACCGGTCCGCTGCGTCACAGACCCTCTCCTCATCCCCGGAGTAAGTCACTAGCTCCAGTCTACTTTTCCTCCTCGTTTTTGGAGCCAGAGTTGCCTGCAGCGCACTCTCCCAGTTCGGAGCCTGCCCCATCTCGTCGGAGATGTCGCCGGCGCCGCAAGCAGTCCGCAGCAGCAGCAACGCCTGAGCTCGTCACATCCGCAGTAGCAGCTGCAGCAGCAGCAACGCCTGAGCTCTTCACATCCGCAGCAGCAGCGACGTCTGAGCTCGTCACGTCCACAGCAGCAGCAACGCCTGAGCTCGTCACGTCCACAGCTGCAGCAACAGCAGCGCCTGAGCTTGCCACGTCCGCAGCAGTAGCAGCAGCAGTAGCAGCACCTGAGCTCGTCATGCCCTCTGCTGGTCTCCGGTCGTCGGTACGACCTCCTGCTCCGCCATGGGTTCAGGCCAGGTTGCAGGAGATCAAGAAGGAACTTATGAAGTCACGTTGCCTAGAGTGTGTTCCTCACTTGATTAGCAATCCTCAGGATCTGGTTGACGTGCACACTATCTTACTAGATGAGTTTCTTGCAGAGGGATGGCTAGACGCTCCAGCTCCACTCTCCGCTGGAGGTCCCTTCGATCCTCTTCTCGTGGCCGTTAAGGCAGCCATGCCTCTGGACTCACAGCATGCAGCTAAGCCTACAGAGCCTCAGCCGGCCGTCGCCGGATCTACAGAACCTCAGCCGGCCGTCGCCGGATCTACAGAGCCTCAGCCGGCCACCGCCGGATCTACAGATCCTCAGCCGGCCGTCGCCGGATCTACAGAGCCTCAGCCAACCGCCGCCGGATCTACAGAGCCTCGTCATGACACGGAGGAGCCCGTGGGCGGGCTGCCTCCATTCCCACACCATGCTTCGGTGGAGCCCATGGATGGGCTGTCTCCAAGACCTGGTCCTGAGCACCTGCTCAGTTTCCTCTGGGGAGTGTTACTGGAGATACGGACTGACTTTTCGACTTTGATTGGCACACCAGAGCCTGAATCTTTGCCTGACTCTTTGCCTGACTCCGAACCGGACGCGAGGGCCACGTCTTCAGGGTTTCTGCCTGGGTCCAAGTTGGACGCCAGGGCCAAGTCTCTGAGGATCTCGCCACGTCATACACTGCTTGACTCCTCGCTTCGTGGGTTTGCCTGGCATCTCCGCTGTCGGACTCCAGGCAGCCTGCATCCTCGCCGCAGACCTCCGAGGCGCCTGCATCCTCGCCGCAGACCTCCGAGACATTGGCTCCTTCATCGCTGGCTACTTCGTCATTGCCGGCCTCCGGATCATCAACCACTACGATGGCTACTTCATCACTGCCGGCCTCCGGATCATCAACCACTTCGATGGCTACTTCGTCACTGCCGGCCTCCGGATCATCAACCACATCGATGGCTACTTCGTCACTGCCGGCCTCCGGATCATCAACCACTTCGATTGCTACTTCGTCACTGCCGGCCTCCGGATCATCAACCACTTTGATGGCTACTTCGTCACTGCCGGGCTCCGGATCATCAACCACTTCGATGGCTACTTCGTCACTGCCGGCCTCCGGATCATCAACCACTTCGGTGGCTACTTCGTCACTGCCGGCCTCCGGATCATCAACCACTTCGCTGGCTACTTCGTCGCAGGTCTCCGGATCATCGGCCTCCTGGATTTTGTTTTGCGCCCCTGGAGATTATGGACTTTGGTTTTGTTGTTTTGTTTATTGGGAGTTATTTTTGTTTTGGACTCTGGCCCTCCTCCCAAGGCCCCCTCCGCCCACCCTGGTTTGGTGGTTTGTGTTTTGGACTCTTGCCCTCCTTCCGGGGCCCCCTCCGCCTGCCCTGGTCGGGTTGTTTTGAACTTTTGTTTTAGTCTCCAAGTGGTCGTCTGGAATCCGACCTTGAGGAGGGGGTTATGTCATGGAGTGACATTTTGGACTTGTTGGTTTATTTTGTAATTTTGATTCTCCTTATGACTCTTTGTTTATTTCTTAAGTTATTGTTTCTATGTTCCCCTCTAGTTTCTCTGTTTACTTTAGTTCATAGTTATTCTAGTTCTTTATTTCCTCCTCTGATTTATTCTCTTGCTTAGTTTGTGTTTTCTGTTTTAGTCCTTTCACCCATCCTCAGCCTTTGTATTTGTTTCACCTGTTCCTTGTCACACCTGTTCCCTGTTTCTTTGATTACCTGCCTTTTGTTCCCCTCTCTGTGCTCTGTGTATATTAGTTGTTCTGTTTGTTTAGTTCCTCGCTGGTTCCTTGTTTCTATGTCGGTGATGTCTATGCTTCGTTTATGCTACGTTTCTATGCTACGTTTCTATGTCTATGCTTCGATTATGCTACGTTTCTATGCTACGTTTCTATGTCTATGCTTTGTTCATGCTTCGTTTATGCTACGCTTTGGATACCTATGCTTCGTTTGGACTATGCTATGCCTTGCTATGAGTACCTGCAGGTTTGCGCAAGTTTTGATCTAGTCCTTGTTTCATCCCTGCAGTGTGTTTTGTTACCTTTTGGATTTTTTTGAATAAACAAGGAAGTAACTATGATGCGACTGCCGAGCTCTTGTCTGCGCTTTGGTCCGACCCACAGTCCTTCCCCGACAAGTAGATTGTTCAAACGGAAGTAAGCCGGAGGACAGAGAAAAAGCTGTGAATAAAATTGGATATATTGCGCATTCTGTGAAACAACTGAACTTTTACAATGTTTTTAGATGATAATGTAGTTGTGTAAACTTAAAATATCTGATCAGATATCGCTTAATTGCACAAATACGCCGATGTGTTCGTCCGCTGCCCCAGCAGCCGGCTCGCCTCGCCAGCTGTCAGATGACTGGACGGTTGAGGTGCGCTAAACCCCAAGAGAACAGCTGACTCCCGGCACATTGTTTTCAAAATCCCGCTGAGTCTCCCCAATGGGTGGAAGTTAGACAGATGAAATCTAAAATAATGTTTGGTTTATTTATAATAAGAATAATAGTTATTATTATTATGCTTTGTTAATAAACTGATTTAAACTTTGTTCCCAAAGTTAATATGTTAGTGTTTAAGTTGAAAGCTTTGCAAATAAATTAAACAAATGGTATTTGTCATCACTGTATTTTATCTAGTGTTAGATTTTTATATCTATGAACACAAAACATATTTTGCTGAATAATGAACAAGATCATAAAACAATAACATTTTAAAACAAAACAACATTATAGGCTCAATTTGTTCGCCTTCACAACTCTGCGATTCACGCTAACACAGTTGCTAGGCAACAGAAGTTACACTGAGGTAAGGGCAAGAGAAATGCAGACCAACGTAGCACCGGAAACACACTATGATAATCTGGCATGTTTAGCTAATGGCTACAGGTAGCATAAGTGTTACTGTTTTACCATCATTGTTTTACATGACGCTTCTTATAGATGCTCATTTGACTTGGTGATTGACATCCGCCAAGCTCATGTATGCTGTGCTGCTTCAGCTCAACATGCCGTAAAGGAAGTTTAACCTGATGTGAAACGTAAATCCATGAGTCTGTGTTTGATTAATCTGTGGCTATCCTCAAGGACCCGGATGTGTGACACAAAAACCTGAATTTTGGAACTGAAATTTAATTACAGACCTAAGTGAAAGTAGCCAGACTGAATTTTTAATACAACAAAATACATTTTAAAAGCAAACGAATTCAGTTTCAAACGATTAAATTTAGTTTCAGTTTAGTGAAATTCATTTTCAAACCAATGCATTTCATTTCAAATTACACAAATACAAATTCAGTCAGAGCAATTCAAATTCGGTTTCTGATGGCACAAGTTTCTTCCCAAACCATCTACCAATTTGCAGCTGAAGACCTGAGGCAGTCCAAGACATTGAAAAACTAAGCCTATGCTTAGGACCTCCAAACCAACAATGAACCATCATGAGTCCATTTTACACAGTATATAGATCAGAACTTGTGTCGGTATGTTTATTGTTTGTAGTCAAGTTTATCGAGAAAAGTAAATCTTGAAATCAAGTTTTAAAGTTTTAAAAGAACTAATATTGGCTAAAACTTCACCAAGCTTGTGAGCATTAGCTTTGGTTTTGCTTTTTAAATTACTTTACTCATATACTCATTTTACTCATTATTTCATTATTTACATTGTAGTTTAGTAATTACATTTTGCAGTTACCACAATCCAGCTTTTGGCTATAAACCTGTATGCATAGTTCAACATCTACTCTGTATATATGAAGCAATGTTCACTGCATTTGTCCCTGGTTAATAAAACTATAAACTACACAAAATCAAGTGTATTAAGTGTAAACACAAAAAGTACATTTTTCTAAGCTTATAGGTATTATAGAGGTACTAATATAGTTTAATATAGTTACTTCTGTTTAAGCTATAGGACCATATTTCATGCCCACTGCAACTGTTTGCAAATAACTCTCAACATGTACCTGACAATTTTGAATATGTGCTTGCAAATGCCACAAGTGAAACTTGGCTCCTCCTTCTCATTTCCCTGGAATCCATATTGACAAGTTATAAACTAGACATGACTGCAAAACCAAATGAAGAAGTCAGAAAAATGTCAGGATGTGTGGTTTGTTGGTTCTGTTCCTGTCTGTTTTGTTCTGCAGCTATCCACCAGAGGGCCTCCTGCTGCTGACTGAGCATTCCTCCTCCTGTTGCACCTCTGCACAGGTGCAGCACATCAGACACAATCAGCCAGGCAAAATAAAGAGGCTGGAAGCCAGTCTTTCTTCGCCTGAGTGTTAACTGTCACTGGTAACAACAAGCCACCTCTTGTATTTCTGAGCATTCGTTCTTGTCTTCTAGTTACCTCTGAGACAAGCCTGAGCTTCTTGTGTTCTTCCTCTGCCAAACCTCGTTCCTATGTCTCCCCTCTCCAAGGGTTTCCCTCACACCAGCCCGGACTCTGATGACCATTAGTGGACTCAACGTTTCGTTCCAAGCTTCCTGTGGACTCTGGATCATTACCTCCACGATTGGCTTCCTCCTTTCTGCACTACCTGTCCGGCAAGCATCGCAACCATCTGAGCCCTCTGGATTGCTCCTCCGCTGCAGACAAACAAACCACAAATCATTCTCCGGACATCTGCCTTCATTCCACACGGACCTCTCGTTTTCCACCCCCCCTGGCGGATCATTCTCCAAACGTCCAGTAAGCCTCATCCACCTCATCCACCAACTTCTCTAACTTACCTTCTTTTCTGTTACAGAGCTCCCGGTCTCCCCGCATTGTTGTTTCCCACCGGACCTGAGTACTTGTTCATCACAATTCATTGTACAATAAACCCTTTAGCTGATCTTTCTGCTCCTGAGAGTCTTTCCTGCACGTGAATCAGAAATATCCCCAAAACGATGACAAAAAATAACCCATTTTCCACAATTAAATCTAAAACACCTAATCCGTCATCTGTTTGGGAAAACAGAGTGGCATGACTGTCAGTAAATTTAGGAAATTCATTGTTGGCTCACTACTTGCACTCGTACTCCTCATCTTCCACTTCATCCGGGACCGGGGATGCAGCAGACTCAGTAGAGACGCCCAGACTTCCTTCTCCCCAGACACCTCCTCCAGCTCCTCCGGGGGAGCCTAAGATGTTCCCAGGCCAGCTGAGAGACAGTCTGTCTTATAGTCCCTCTCACTTTGAGTCTTAAGATTTATAAGTTTATTTTAACACCTTGTAGTAAATTTGCATTTAAAACCTTTTGTTATCAACTTAAACAATAAATATTATCCAAGGGCTGTTTTAACTTACAAAAGTCAAGTCTCGAGTCTTTGAATAGCTTAACTTTCACCTGAGTCCAAGTCTCAAGTCTGCTTTTGCTAGTCAAGTCAAGTGCTAGTCAAGTCTCAAGGATCACTGTGGCTTAAACTTTGCTAGACTCCATATCTTAAGTCTTTTGAGTGTGATTTAGTCACAAGTCTTCGACATAAGTGTGGCTCCGGTTCAAATCTCAAGTCTTTAGAGCATGAGACCTAGTCAAGTCTAGAGTCTTTTTACAACATATGTGCTACTCACATCTCAAGTCTAAAGAGCAAGACAAGTAAGTGTGTGTGACAAGCAATCAAGTGTGTTTTTCTCACAGCCAAACAGACATCCCACCCTCCTTTGACCCACAGGACCCACAGCTGTCCAGTAACACCTCAAACTCCAGAAGACTCAGGTGGAGGCCTCAACAATCCCCTGGATCAAAGAGTACCTAACAAACAGACCACAGTCTGAAGGGTTGAATGTCTAACCAGGTTGTCAGCAACACAGGAGCACCACAGGGGACTGTACTCTCACCATTCCTTTTCACTCTGTACACCTCAGACTTCCAGTACAAGACAGACTCCTGTCACCTGCAGAAATACTCGGATGATTCTGTCACTCAAAGATGGACAAGAAGCTGAGTACAGGAAGATGGTGGACCGCTTTGCGGCATGGTGTGAAAACAATCATCTCAACATGATTCAAACAAAGGAGATGATTGTAGATTGTAAGAGAAACAGGAATAAGTCAAAAATTATTTCCATCATGGGAGAAGAGGTGGAGGTGGTGGAGGAGTATAAATACCTTGGTGTTCACCTGGACAACAGACTAGAGTGGAGATGCAACTGTGAAGCCATCTACAAGAAGGGACAGAGCAGACTGTACTTCTTGAGGAAGCTTAGGTCCTTTGGTATTTGCAGCAAGATGCTGCATATCTTCTATAAGTCTGTTGTGGAAAGTGTGATCTCTTCTGCCATCATCTGCTGGGGAAGCAGCATCAGAGCCAGGGAATTAAAAAAGCTCAATAAGCTGATAAAGAAGGCTGGCTCTGTTTTGGGGACTCCTCTGGAACCTCTGGAGATCATTGTGCAAAGAAGGATTCTACATAAAATGAAGAACATTATGGAAAACCCTAAACATCCTCTTCATGAGACTGTCCTACAACAACAGTGTCTTCAGTCAGAGGTTTCTTCAGATGTGCTGTAAGAGACCACTACAGGAGATCTATCCTGCCCACAGCCATCAGCATCTACAACAGCTCTTTGAAGAAACCTACATAATTAGCTACAACAACATTTCCATTTGGGATTAATAAAGTATTTTTGAATTGAATTGAAAAGTCTAAGTCAAATCTTGGGTATTTTTTTCAACTGGAGTCCAGGTCAAACTTTTAGAGAATGAATCCAAGTCCTGAGTTTTTGCACGTTTTAAGAATAACTTGAGTCCAAGTCACTAAGCTTCAAGTTTCTGTGTGACATAGGTGTGACTCAAGTTCCCATCTCTGATTTCTCTCTTCTTCTTTTACAGATTACATGAACAGGACAAAAGAAAGTAGAAAAATATATTGCTTGCATACAGTCAGAGAGAAAAAAAGATGAATGAATTATAACAAAAATACTCTCCATCACTCTCCTTCTTGGTCAAACAGCCCTTACACAGCCTGGGGGTGTGTTTGGGGTCATTGTCCTGTTGAAAAATAAATGAGGATCCAACTAAACGCAAACCGGATGGAATAGCATGCCGCTGCAAGATGCTATGATAGTCATGCTGGTTCAATATGCCTTCAATTTTGAATAAATCCCCAACAGTGTCACCAGCAAAGCACCCCCACACCATCACATCTCCTTCTCCATGCTTCATGGTGGGAACCAGGCATGTAGAGTCCATCCGTTCACCTCTTCTGCGCTGCACAAAGACACGGTGGTTGGAACCAAAGATCTCAAACTTGGACTCATCAGACCAAAGCACAGATTTCCACTGGTCTAATGTCCATTCCTTGTGTTCTTTAGCCCAAACAAGTCTCTTCTGCTTGTTGCCTGTCCTCAGCAGTGGTTTCCTAGCAGCTATTTTACCATGAAGGCCTGATTCACACAGTCTCCTCTTAACAGTTGTTCTAGAGATGTGTCTGCTGCTAGAACTCTGTGTGGCATTGACCTGTTCTCTAATCTGAGCTGCTGTTAACCTGCGATTTCTGAGGCTGGTGACTCGGATGAACTTATCGTCCGCAGCAGAAGTGACTCTTGGTCTTCCTTTCCTGGGGCGGTCCTCATCTGAGCCAGTTTCTTTGTAGCGCTTGATGGTTTTTGCGACTGCACTTGGGGACACTTTCAAAGTTTTCACAATTGTTCGGACTGACTGACCTTCATTTCTTAAAGTAATGAGGGCCACTCGTTTTTCTTTACTCAGCTGCTTTTTTCTTGCTATAATACATATTCTAACAGTATTCAGTAGGACTATCAGCTGTGTACTGTATACACCTCCTGCACAACACAACTGATGGTCCCAACCTCATTTATAAGGCTTGAAATCCCACTTATTAAACCTGACAGGGCACACCTGTGAAGTGAAAACCATTTCAGGTGACTACCTCTTGAAGCTCATCAACAGAATGCCAAGAGTGTGCGTAGCAGTAATCAAAGCAAAAGGTGGCTACTTTGAAGAACCTAGAATATAAGACATATTTTCAGTTGTTTCACACTTTTTTGTTCAGTATATAATTCCACATGTGTTAATTCATAGTTTTGATGCCTTCAGTGTGAAGCTACAATATTCATAGTCATGTAAATAAAGACAACTCTTTGAATGAGAAGGTGTGTCTCTTGTTAGACTAAATACAGAGAACCAGAATGTGTCTGTCATGAAGTCAACCTTCTGGATCAGAACTAACAAGCTGGGTTACATCTGGTGCCGTGACCTCGTGAGTACTGAAGCTCAGCCTTGAGCTAATCTGACAGTCAGACTCCACATGAATATTCAGGTTTTACTGGTGATACAGCAATTTGTGGATCAGATGATTAGCACAGGATTCCAACATCCTTCTGCTTGCATTTGCATATTATTGTATGAGTTTATTTGTTCTTCAGCCTTTTTGATATCAATCTAACAGTGAGTTATTTCTGGAGAAAAAGTCTTATCAGCTACTGTGGTTAACAAAAAAACAACAAAGCAAAATTCATTTTGTTTTGATACAGCATTTTTTTGTTCTTTTTGTGAAATCTATTTATACTTTATTTTCCCTCATTTGATTTGTGAGATATTCGAGTAGGAATGACAGAAGAGTTTGATATAGAACATAATACAGAACTAATGAACATCGGGACACATTCTAGAGTGAGTTTTGGTAGAGGAACAATGTTATCCATGAGATCACCACCTCATCTAAGTTATATGGGTTCTCCAGGTTATTGCAGAGGGATTCCTACTAACACTCATGAGTGTGGGGCTAATTTGTTCAATGGGCACAATGTCCAGAGCCCTCATACCTCCTCCCCAATTCATCCCCAGCCTTGTGAAACAGATGCTACATTGAAACATTTAAGTGTTCTAATCACAGAACTAGGAAAACACATTGGAGATTCAGTCATGGCAAGGCTACTGTCAGATAAAGACACTGTAACTAACCAGAGCAGAGAAAGCAAATGTGTTCAAGCTTGTGGCACTACAGTTGACCTCCCACAGCTCACCATGGCAATTAAATGTGATGTCAAAGAACCTCTCATTTTTCGTGGTGATGTAACTGACAAAAGCTCTGTTCTTGAATGGGTCGATCTGATGTCAATGTATTTGAAAAAGAAGAATGTTAGCATTACAGATCAGCCTGGTGAGATTATGGATAAGGTAATGGAAAGAGCAAGAGATGTTGATAGAATAGGTGTCATGGAGTGACATTTTGGACTTTGTGGGTTCTTGTGATGGTTTATTTTGTAATTTAGATTCTCCTTATGGCTCTTTGTTTATTTCTTAGGTTATTGTTTCTATGTTCTCCTCTAGTTTCTTTGTTTACTTTAGTTCATAGTTATTCTAGTTCTTTATTTCCTCCTCTGATTTATTCTCTTGCTTAGTTTGTGTTTTCTGTTGTTTATTTAGTCCTTTCACTCTTCCTCAGCCTTTGTATTTGTTTCACCTGTTCCTGCTGCTTCCCTGCCTCCTTGTCGCACCTGTTCTCAGTTCCCTTGATTACCTGCCTTTGTCTTTCCCAAGTATATTGGTTTGGTGTCTCTGTTCGTGGCTGGTTCCTAATGTCGGAGGAGGATCTTGGGTCGGACCAAAGTGCAGACAAGAGCTTGGTAGCCGCATCATAGTTTATTCCTCAATGGCAAAAACGTAACAAAAACACTGCAGATATGAATCAGTCCAAAATAAAAAACTTACAAAACTCTGCAGGAACTAATGGCAAAAGGTAGCATAAAATCCTTCCTCGACATTAGGAACCAGCCATGAGGACCAAGCGGACAAAGTCACAGAGCTGAAGCTATGGGTAAAGCAGCAAGTGGAGACGCTGAGGACTATGTACGGTGAGGAGGTGGAACTTTCGCCCTCACCTCTATTGCTGGAGGAGATGGAAGCGTGCTTCGGTGAGGCCGACTGGGCTGATGTGGATTTCGAGCCAGGTCGGAACTGCTGCTCACCAGCACGATCCTCCTACAAGCGACGTGGTTCTCGCCACAAGCGTTCCACGCCCGCAGCAGCGCCTGAGCTCGTCACGTCCGCAGCAGCAGCTGCAGCAGCAGCAACGCCTGAGCTCATCATGCCCTCTGCTGTTCTCCAGCCGCCGGTGCAGCCTCCAGCCCCGAGTTGGATTGAAGCTGGGCTGGAGGGTTTGAAGAGGAAACTTATGAAGAATCGTTGTTGTAAATTCGTGCTCCATCTAATGGATCACCCAGAGGATCTGGATCTAGTGCACTCCTTACTTCAGGCTGAGTTTCTTGCTGTGGGATGGCTAGACGCTCCAGCTCCACTCTCCGCTGGAGGTCCCTTCGACCCTCTTCTCGTGGCCGTTAAGGCAGCCAAGCCTCTGGACTCACAGTACTTAGCCAAGCCGCTGGACTCACAGCATGTAGCCAAGCCGCTGGACTCACAGCATGCAGCCAAGCCGCTGGACTCACAGCATGCAGCCAAGCCGCTGGACTCACAGCATGCAGCCAAGCCGCTGGACTCACAGCATGCAGCCAAGCCGCCAAAGCCTCAGCTGGCCGCCGCCGGGTCTACAGAGCCTCAGCCGGCCGCCACCAGGTCTACAGAGCCTCATCCGGCCGCCGCCGGGTCTACAGAGCCTCAGCCGGCCGCCGCCGGGTCTACAGAGCCTTGTCACGACATGGAGGAGCCCGTGGTCGGGTTGCCTTCACGACCTGGTTCAGAGCACCTGCTCAGTTTCCTCTGGGGGGTGCTACTGGAAATACTGACTGCCTATGTTCCAGGCACCACTGACTCTTTGCCTGAAGCACTGCAGCCTGACGCACTGCAGCCTGACTCTTTGCCTGACGCACTGCAGCCTGACTCTTTGCTTGACGCACTGCAGCCTGACTCTTTGCTTGACACACCAAAGCCTGACACTTTGCTTGACACACCAGAGCCTGACTCTTTGCCTGACACACTAGAGCCTGACTCTTTGCCTGACACACTAGAGCCTGACTCTGAGCCCGACACACCACAGCTCGACTATTTGACGACTGACTTTTTGACTGACCGTACTCCTGACCATACACCTTACGACTCTAAGCCTAGGTCCACGCCGGACGCCAGGTTCAAGTCTCTAAGGATCTCACCACGTCGTAGACTGCCTGACTCCTCGCTTCATGGGTTTGCCTGGCATCTCCACTGCCAGACTCCGAGGTGCCTGCTTCCTCGCCGCAGGTCTCCGAGGCGCCTGCTTCCTTGCCGCTGGCCTCCGAGGCACCTGCCTCTTCGTTGGCTCCTCTGCTGCAGGCCTCCAGATCATCGCCCTCATTGCTGGCTACGTCGCTGCAGGCCTCCAGAACACCGGCTTCTTCACCGCTGGTTTCGACGCTGCCGGCCTCCTAACCGTCAGCCTTTTCATTGGCTACTTCATTGCCGGCCTCCGGATCATCAGCTCCTTCGTCGTTGGCTTTGTCGTCGCAGGCCCCCTGATCATCGGCCTCCTGGATTTTTGTTCTCGCCCCTGGAGATTATGGACTCTAGTTTTGTTTATTGGGAGTTACTTTTGTTTTGGACTCTGGCCCTCTTCACAAGGTCTCCCTCGCCCACCCTGGGTGGGATGTTTTGTGTTTCGGAGTCTTGCCCTCCTTCCAAGGCCTCCCTCCGCCCACCTGGGTGGGTTGTTTTGCTTTTAACTTTTGTTAGTTCCCAGAGGTCGTCTGGAATCCGACCTTGGGGGGGATTCCAACTTATTTCTTAAGTTGTTGTTTCTATGTTCTCATCTAGTTTCTTTGTTTACTTTAGTTCATAGTTATTCTAGTTCTTTATTTCCTCCTCTGATTTATTCTCTTGATTAGTTTGTGTTTTCTGTTGTTTATTTAGTCCTTTCACTCTTCCTCAGCCTTTGTATTTGTTTCACCTGTTCCTGCTGCTTCCCTGCCTCCTTGTCGCACCTGTTCTCAGTTCCCTTGATTACCTGCCTTTGTCTTTCTCCAGTATATTAGTTGGTTTGGTGTCTCTGTTCGTGGCTGGTTCATTGTGTCTGTTACTACCCCGTTCCCTACCATGAACTATGCTTTGTTCATGCTTCGCTTGGATTTTATGCTACGTTTCTCCATTAGTACCTGCAGAGTTTTGTAAGTTTTGTATTTTGGACTCTGATTCATATCTGCAATGTTTTTGTTACGTTTTTGCCTTTGAGGAATAAACTATGATGCGGCTACCAAGCTCTTGTCTGCACTTTGGTCCGACCCAAGATCCTCCTCCAACAATAGGTATACGCAGTGACCCTTGGCTCAGTGTCGGACTGCAACCTGAAGCAATTTATGCTATCCTCAAACAACATTTTAGTGACTTGACATACTCACGCTTGCCTCTCGCTGACTTCTATAGTACACTTGCCAGAGCTAATGAGAGTTCAATTGATTACTGGGTTCGTCTGCATAAAGCAGCTGATATAGCTGAGTGTCTCCAGCGCCAAAGGAAAAGCATAGGTGACATCAGTAAAGAGGTGGCCATGATGCTTGTGAGACACTACACTGAACCTTCACTGTCTGTTGTATTCAAGAGCAAATTGGCAGACAGTTTGACAGCTAAAGAGGTGCAAGAGAGGATTGATGAATATAATAAGGAAATGAAATTCAAACAAAAGTAAATTTACAGCAGAGAGCCCCCCCAGACAAGCTGTTTCAGTGATGAGCAATACCACACAGGAAGGTGGGAGAATGGAGACAGAAGTTATGATGCATTCCCACAAGCAGAATGTGAGTCAACCCCTACAAAGCGTGGAATTCACTACAATACAGAACAGCATGGAGAAGATGACTGAGATGCTTGGTGATGTATTGAGTAGTCTGACTATTTCTTCAAGGCCTACTGCCTTCTGAGGCCACAATAACTCATTCCAGAGAAGGAGGTTCTCGGGGCCCAGAGGTTGTAGCATCTGTAGTGACAGCTCTCACTCTACTATCGCTCACTGCCAGCTACATCGCTTGTGTTTTCTATGTCACCAGCCAGGCCACATGAAGTTTTAGTGCCCTATCTTGTCCTCTCCACTGACTCAGTCGGCACCAATGTCTCCTTCCCATCAGGAAAACTAGGCAGGCCACATTTTGAGAGGGACAATGTGAGCCTGAGTGAAAGTTCCTTCAGAAATGATTTACAGTCAGTATATGAGTCAGCCTGTGAGAGCCTTCCGAGCCAAAAAACAGTAATTCTCTAGAGTACACAGCATTTAAATGGCAGTGATAGTTTGTTCTACACACCTGTAGTAATTAATGGATGTGTAATCGTGATTGCTATGTTGGACACAGGTTCCATGGCATGTTCTGTGAGTGAGGCTGTGGAAGAGAAGCTCATTGCTGCAGGCATTGTGAGCAGTGATTTTCAGCTGAATCTAGATCTTGTTTTAATTGGATGTGGAGGAAAAGAGCCCATCCAAAGACAGTTTGTGATCTACAGTCTGAAGTATATGGATGCACAGTATAGGAGCCCATTTTAGTTGTTCCTGGTCAAGTGGATGAGCTTATCTTAGGAACAAATGTGATCAAGTATCTGACACATAAACTCAAGGAGTCAGGCAAATACTGGGAAATTATTTCTGAATCTTCTGGTCCTAACAATAAAGGGCATGATGACTTCCTTGCTATGCATACTGGCATTCATCAGTGGAAAGGTGAACTTGTGCCTGACATCGAAGGCACAGTTAAACTCACTAGCGCTGTGACACTTTTGCCTGGACATGAACACTTGGTTTGGGGAAAGCTCCCGGATAAGTCATGTGGGGCCCCAGGCTGCACTGTGATTGTTGAGCCAACAACAGTCTCATTGTATTCCAAGAAATGTTCTTGTTGGCAGAGCGCTGACTCCCCTGTGGGGGGATGGATGGATCCCTATGAAAGTCATAAACCCAACAGATAAGTCAATCACAATCAAGAGAAATGCAAAGCTGGCTGATGTGTACACATGCTTGGCTGTTGAGGAAATGCAGATCAATGACAGTTCATATCTGAAGTCCAATGGACAACACATCAAAGCTGAAATGGATTCAGATTTGTCAGACATGGCTGAGGCCCTGACAGAATGTGGCTTAAGTGATCTGGACCTTCATTCTTGTGAGGTATCAGATGGCTGTAAAAGAGAAATGTATAAGCTTGCTCTGAAATATTCTGACATCTTCTCAAAGTATAGACTAGATTGTGGTGAAGTGAAAGACTTTGTCCACAGAATCCACCTCGTAGATGAAAGACCTTTCAAACTTCCTTACAGGCGTGTGCCGCCAGCTCACTACCAAAAGCTGCAGATGACACTGAATGAAATGGAAGAGAAGGGCATCATTAGGAAATCATGCAGTGAGTTTGCTTCACCACTTGTCTTAGTCTGGAAGAGAAATGGAGAATTCCGCATCTGTACTGACTTCCAATGGCTAAATGCACGTACAGTGAAGGATGCACACCCTCTTCCACACCAAGCAGATTGTCTTGCTGCTCTGGGAGGCAATGCACTATTCAGCACTATGGACCACACGTCTGGGTTTTACAATATTCCCATGCACGAAGAGCACAATAGGTTCACTGCCTTTGCCTCACCTGTTGGTCTTCATGAGTATGACAGGCTCCCTCAAGGACTTTGTAATAGCCCAGCTAGCTTCATGCACATGATGATGATGATTTTTGGAGATCAGACTTTCATGAGCTTATTTTGTTACCTTGATGCCTTGCTGGTTTGTGCACCCAGTGAAGAAGAGGCCATAAAGAGGCTTGAGATGGTCTTTGAATGGCTGCGTACACACAACCTCAAACTGGCCCCCTAGAAGTGTCACCTTCTGCGCCACTCAATCCACTTCTTGAGCCATGTCATTGATAGCAGTGGTGTGTCAACAGACCCTGCCAAAGTAGAAGCTATAACTAAGATGTCAAAATCAGATCTGATGTTTCCTGATAGCCAAATACCCTGCCCTAGGAGGATCAAGTCCTTCCTGGGCTTAGTCATGTGGTACCAATGTTTTATCCCAAACTGCTCTTCTGTGGCAAAGCCTCTCTTTGGACTGACATCTGAAACAAAGAACAACAGCTCAAACAAAGGGAGAGGGTGTAAACATCCACGTACTTACAAAAAGCTCACAGCTGCAGACAGGACTCCTAAATGTGACCAAGCTTTACAAAACCTTAAAGATGCACTGCTCAACAATGCTATATTGGCTCACGCTGACTTCTCCAAGCCATTCATCCTTTCCACCGACGCATCATTTGATAGCTTAGGTGCTGTACTATCCCAAGTTACTGAAGGTGATGAACGGGCACATCCTATAGCATTTGGCAGTAAGACCTTGAACAAGGCTCAGAGTAAATACCCTGCTCACCGGTTATGTTTTCACTGCTTGGACAGATAATAACCCACTTGCCCATATCTTCACCAAACAAAAGCTTCATGCATGTGAGCAATGCTGGGTTGCAAAGCTGGCTGCTTATGATTTTGATATCAAGTACGTACCCGGGCCAAAACATTTTGTTGCAGATGCCCTTAGTCGAGAGCCTTTTGCTGGGAGAAGGATAAGTCAGCGTCTGATCAGTGAACCATACAGATGTCTGCTAGAGGAGTCTGAGAGTCTATCTGGAGGAGATATTCAAGAAGCCACCCAGAAACCTTCAAGCCGAAGCACAGTGACAGCACCCAACAAAACAACCCCTTCACTCAGCTCTTTGTCATAATCAGAGGTGTCAGCTCTCCTAGACTGTCATAATAATTGGGATACAGCCACAAGAATCAGATCTACAGTGTTGGGGGACCACATCCAGAGTGTGATGTCCACCAAGATGTATTGCCATCATTTTCCAAACCAGATCTTAGGGACAGACAACAACAAGATGCTGACCTAGCAAGTAATATTCTTTGTTGAGTGACATCGTAAACCATCAAAGAGGGAGAGACATAAGGAAACTGTGAGTGCTTTGAGGCTTATGCGGCAGTGGGACAAACTGGTGATAGAGGATGGTATTTTGTACCATGTGTCTAAGGATCTAATCACCAGGAAGAAGAGACACCAATTCATTGTGCCTTTGTCACTCAGAGAGGATGCTTTACATGGGTGTCATGACGATGCAGGTCACCAAGGTCAAGACAGAACCTTCTCCCCTGTAAAACAGCGGTTCTACTGGTGTTTTATGGAGAAGGATGTAAGAGATCATGTTAAGCACTGTGCCAGGTGTGTAGTTGGTAAAACACCAGAGCTGGATGCCCAAGCACCACATGAGAGCATAAAAACTACAGCACAATTGGAATTAGTATGCATAGACTTCTGGACAGCAGAAGATTCCAAGAACCATACTATTGATGTTCTCATTGTGTCTGACCATTTTACCAAGCTGGCAAACGCCTTCTATTGTCCTGATCCAAACAAGTAGCATGGAAACTGTGGGATAATTTCTTCTGCTACTATGGATTCCCTGAAAGAATACATTCAGATCAAGGAGCAAACTTCGAGAGCAAGTTGATGTCAGCCCTTCTTCAGGTCTCTGGTGTAAAAAAGTCTCACACCACAGCCTATCATCCAATGGGAAATGGATCTGCTGAGCGCTTCAACCGTATCTCTCAGGATCTCTGTGGTGTGTTTTGTTGTTGTGCACTGTGCTTGGCCTCTAGGTGGCTCTGGGTTTGTGAGAAGTGGTGACAGGTGTTCCATATTCCTTAATCATCCTTGGAGGGCATTTAAGATGGAGGCCGCCAGCAGTTCAGCACCAGAGTGTTGCCCTCAGTGGTATAGACTCAAACCACAGTTAACCTAGCTTTGTCTTTGCAATCCAAGTAATTTTGTATGTGCTCCTTCGTAGGCCGGATACCTGGACCTGACTTTGTCTCCAAGCATCTTTGCTATTTTGGATTTTGACATTGGAGAAGGATCTCCAAACTACGTGGATTAAACCTGGTTTGCCTACCCTCTGCTTTCCGGAACTACTGGCTGGCGGCTACTTCGACGGTGCTCTACCTGGAACTACTACGGACCACCTCAAGCAAACCCTGTCCACCCTCCCACACAATAACATCTCCAACAGAACCTCAGAGTTACCTCAAAGTGAGTCAAGTACTTGCCTGCTCCGTTCATCTCAGTGTGCAGCTCCGTTGTTGTCTCACCCCTCCTGGCGGATCAACCTCCACTTCCTAGAAAGGCAGATTTGTTATTTAGTAATATTCACCATTTTGATTCATACATTCTTACCGTGTCTACTTACCTTGCAGTTTGTCCTCCGGTTCCAGCTCCACCCCTTTCCCCTCGCTCACTGTAAAATAAAGTCTTTGTTAAACTTTATCAGTCTCCTGATTGCTTACTGCATGTGGGTCAAAACAATCCGTAAAACTATGACAGAACAGTCTGGCCAACCTGACCCAGCAGAGGCTTTCAGGAGAACTCTTTCCGAACAATCCCACCAAATTCAAGCCCATGACTCCACTCTCCGGTCCCTTGATGAACAGCAGAGACAGACAAACCTTCAGATTGAACAGTTAGCATCCATGCTACAACACACCCTAAGCAGTGTACCCATTCCAGATGCAGATGGCGCTACAGCCCCACCGGTCACACAGCAGCTTCCATACTCTCGTGACGTCACTTCCCCTAATCCAGAAAAATATTCCGGTGAGTCAAGAGATTGCAGAGCTTTCTTGTTGCAGTGTAGACTTGTATTCAACTGATCCCCACAGTCTTTCCCTCATGATCACGTTACGATTTCCTATATTTTGGGTCTATTATCGGGTAAAGCGCTAAGATGGGCGGAAGCCCGCTTTGCCTACTGCAGTGATTTTGGCTGTACCTTTCTTGAATTTGAGAGGAAGTTTAGGGAGGTTTTTTCTAATCACACCACAACTGCCTGGAAATGATGGTCCTTGAGACAGAGAGGTCAGTCCGTTTCTGATTTCACTATTGATTTCAGAACCTTAGCAGCAGCTTCTGGGTGGGACGACATTGCTCTCAAGACAGCGTTTTTTCAGGCTATAAATGAGCCCCTAAAGGATGAGCTAACTTTAGTAGATGAACCCAAGACACTTAACGGGTTCGTCAATTTAGCTACTAGACTTGATAATCGTATGAGAGAGAGGAAGAGGTCCCGGCAAGAGTTTGGTGCTAGTAAGACACAAACCCCCAACCAGGTTCACCTAGTTGTTCGCTCACCTATCTCTACACAGACCTCTGAGTCTGAGCCTATGCAGGTTGGGCATACTCACCTCTCAGCTGAGGAGAGACAGACTAATCTATGTTTTTACTGTGGTTCTCCCAAGCATCACCTTGCCAGCTGCCCTGTTTGTCCTACTGGACCAAAAGGGTGAGTCTGTCAGTAGATGAGGGGAAACTGGCGGACCGCTTAAATAATCCTTTTGCCCCCAGATTTAGCTTGCCTGCTTCTTTGATTTTAGACCGTTATATACAGAATCTCTCTGCTTTAATTGATTCTGGGAGTGAGCAGAACCTTATTGATCTGAGTTTGGTCACAGAAGCTCAGATTGAGACGGAACCACTCCCTTCACCTCAGTTAGTGTCAGCTCTGGATGGGCACAGATTACAACAGATTACCCATTGTACCAAACCTTTTGTTGTCTGGAAACCATAGGGAAGAAATATCCTTCTTTGTATTCCCTGTCGCTCTGAACTCCATAGTTTTAGGCTTTCCGTGGCTACAGAAACATAACCCTCATTTTCACTGGACTGAGTGCCGAGTCAAGTCTTGGTCCTCTTGCTGCCTTTCTTCGTGCCTTCAGTCTGCCGTTCCCCCACAACCAGCCGACATGGTTCCGGTTGAGAGCGAGGTTAGTGATCTTTCACTCATCCCCACTGAATACCGTGACCTAAAGCAAGTTTTCAGTAAGGTTAAGGCATTAACTTTGCCTCCACACAGACCTTATGACTGCTCCATTGATTTACTTCCTGGCGCCCCCTGCCTGCCAGTAGATTATACAACATCTCTGAACCAGAACGTAACACTATGGAGAATTATATTAACGAGTCTCTTGTTGCCGGCATTAATCGCCCTTCATCATCTCCCCTAGGCGCCGGATTTTTCTTTGTGGTTAAGAAAGATGGTTCTCTTCGCCCATGTATCAATTACAGGAGACTAAATCAGATAACCGTTAAAAATGAATACCCATTTCCACTCCATTCATCAGCTTTTAAGCCTGTTTGTGGTGCCAGAATCTTTACTAAACGTGATCTAAGAAATGCCTACCATTTAGTCAGGATCCGCCATGGGGACGAATGGAAGACTGCATTTAAAACGCCCCTCTGACATTTTGAGTACTTGGTGATGCCTTTTGGTCTCTGTAATGCACCTGCAGTGTTCCAGTCACTTATTAATGATGTGCTCAGAGATTTTTTGAATGTTTTCGTTTTTGTCTATCTTGACGAACCTTGATTTGCTCTAAGGGCATTGAAAAACACCGTCGTCATGTTCGTTTAGTTCTTCAAAGACTGCTGGAAAATAGTTTGTTTGTATAGGCTGAGAAATGTGACTTTCATAAGGACTCGGTAACCTTTTTGGGGTTCATACTGGAGGGTGGACAGGTTCGCTCGGACCCTGAGAAGATTAAGGCAGTCCTCGAGTGGCCTATCCCAGACTCCCGCAAACAGCTCCAGCGTTTCCTAGGGTTTGCGAATTTTTATCGCAGATTTTTTAAGAAATTTAGTCTGTTGGTTGCCCCGCTCACTGCTCTCACCTCCACTAAGACTGTGTTCTATTGGTCACACGAGGCAGATAGAGCTTTTTCAGCACTAAAGGAAAGATTATCACAGACCCTCATTCTTATTCACCCTGATTCCTCTCGACAGTTTATTCTGGAGGTAGACGCCGCTGAAACAGGCGTAGGAGCAGTACTCTCTCAACAGTCCACCATGAATGGTAAGCTTCATCCCTGCGCCTTCTTTTCCAGACGGCTCAGTGACGCGGAGAGACACTATGATGGAGGGAACAGGGAGCTACTAGCCATTAAGTTGGCCTTGGAGGAATGGCGGCATTGGCTTGAGGGTGCTAAACACCCTGTATTAGTTTGGTCAGATCATAAAAATTTGGCTTATTTATAGTTGGCAAAAAGACTGAACCCACGCCAATCACGTTGGTCTCGTTTTTTTTCTCGGTTCGATCTTTCGATTTCCTATTACCTTAGTCAAGTACTTGCCTGCTCCGTTCATCTCAGTGTGCAGCTCCATTGTTGTCTCACCCCTCCTGGCGGATCAACCTCCACTTCCTAGTGAGGCAGATTTGTTATTTAGTAATATTCACCATTTTGATTCATACATTCTTACCGTGTCTACTTACCTTGCAGTTTGTCCTCCGGTTCCAGCTCCGCCCCTTTCCCCTCGCTCACTGTAAAATAAAGTCTTTGTTAAACTTTATCAGTTTCCTGATTGCTTACTGCATGTGGGTCAAAACAATCCGTAAAACTATGACAGTACCTTGGGGAACATGATTATAACTCTTCCACCACATGCAAAACGTTTGGCCTCAGATTTTACACACCTTGACATTCATGTACAATAGCACCATTCATGAGACAACTGGATTTCCACCTTTTTATCTAATGTTCGGCCCAGTTCCCCGCCTCCCTGTTGACGTCCTGTTCAAATCTGCTCTGAGAGACAACAGTGAAGTCTCATTCCCACAATTCATCAAAGAGCTAAGAAAAGATCTTCATGAAGCCATGATGGTGGCAAAGAAACATTCAAGTAATGAGCAAAGGCGGCAAGCCAACACATACAACAAGAGAGTCAAAGGGGTAGAGATTGAAATTGGTGACAGAGTTCTCTTAGCAAACAAAGCAGAGAGAGCTCGAAGGAAGCTTGCAGACAGATGGGGAGAAGTGGTCTATACCGTGGTCAGCAGCAATCCTCAGACCCACACTTTTGAAGTCCGCCATCCCATCTCAGGTCAGACAAAAGTGGTCCACCATAATTTGTTGCTATGTGTAAACTTCCTGCCAGTCATCCCCGATGCTGGTGAAAGTGCTTCTCATATCTCATCCTCTGCTTCAGTTGGAAATGAGGCTGTCGATTTCTCCAGTGAGCAGCATACACAGCCTGCCTCTCTCACTCCTTCTTGTGTATCAGATGAGGATGAAGATGTGAATTTCTCTGGTCAGCAGCTCACACTTGACTGTGCAGTAGACAATACTGTTCGCACTCAGCCCTGGGTCTCTCAGATTCCTCAGATGGATTCACCTCATCTGCCTGAAGATCAAGTTGCATCTGCAAACACCGGTGCGACAGATAATATCTGTGAAGATATAGCTAATGATGATTCAGCTTCAACTAAGGACGTCCCTCTAAGGGACCCAGTTCCTCATGATGGTATGGGATGTCAGAGTATCCAAGAGTCTATAAGGCCTAACAATTCTAAAACATATGAGCATGACACAGGTTTTGAAGCTGTTAGGACTAGGAGTGGTCGTGTTGTTCGACCTGTCAGTAGGCTTATCCAATCTATGAACACCCAGATATTGCAGGCACAGACTAAGTTGAGAACTTGGGCAACTTCCTTATTTAGTGTTAACACAGCATAGTCTATTAGACGTCCCCTCCAGTAAATGTTTCAATGTACTTTCTTTGCTCCATATATCTCTGAATAATATTTTTGTAAGTTTGAAATAAATTTTAAAAGTGTATTTGGGCAATTTTTATGTCGTCTGTGATGGGTTTGTGATTAGCACTGCACTACCCTCCTGAGTTCTTGATTGAACAGCTTTACAGTTTGTCAGAGCACACTTTGTTGTTGGTGTGTTATTCATTCAAAGTGTTGCTTATGAGATATGGTGGGACTTATTTGGCATTTTTGGAATGTTATTCTATATGTTTCCTGAATACACTGTGTTTGTTTTGTGATTTTGACAAATTCAGGAGAGGAGAGTGTAAAAGGGTTTTATTTTAACATTACTATTGATGTGAAGTTTGTCAAAATTGGTTTGTTTATTCTTCAAATTCATTTTATTTAATCAACAAGTTATTTTTTTTCCTGACTTTTATTGCTATATAAGTTTTTTTATGTTACTCTTGTCAGTTGGTGGTTACCATAGCAACCAGTAACAGTCAGCTCTTCCCCTTTTTTTGTTGCTGTCTGTTACTGTGGTATGTATTAGGATCAGCTCTGTGTTTTCTTAACAAATATGATTTTTTTAAACATATTTTATATTAATTTAATTATATACATCGTTTCATATTCGATTTTGCCATATTTTGTAAATGTTTTAAACTCTTATTGTAATTCATGTTGTGTATTTCAGCTGTGTTTAATGTTACAACTGCTAACTGTTTTATCAACTGTTCATTTGATTACTCTGTAGTTTGTTTAGAGTTATTTATTGTATTTTATTTAATGCATAGGGGCAGAAGCTGCTGGAGCTGCTAATCACCAACTTGTTTATTTGTCTCTTGTTAGACTAAATACAGAGAACCAGAACGTGTCTGTCGTGAAGTCAACCTTCTGGATAAGATCAAACAAGCTGGGTTACATATATATATATATATATATATATATATATAAAAACAAAAAAAATCCATGTGAAATCACATTTCTGCATGAAGCCGGTTCTTATGATGTGCTCCTTGGGAGAAATACTATTTTTCATTCTCTTCAGAGCTGATTCACTGTAAGAGCACATCAGGAAGTTAATGGCACAATTTAAATTTCATTTTGTGCTTCATCATTACTATTCCCCAAAGTTTGAAAAGGGCCACTGATGTGATGCAACCAAGCTGCTCATGCTGCTCTAATTTATAAGGCATATTCGTCATGAGATATAAATCAAATTACAGTTAAATAGTCTGCCACCTTCCTCTAAATAATATGAAATCCTGAGTAGAAGCTCTTCAGTGCTGTAGTGAGTGATGAGAGATGGAGAAAATGAACAAATAAAACAATGTCAAGTCCTGAATATGGGAAATGTAGGGAGGGAACAAAGCAAATCAAATCTAAAACCTTACAACTGAACTCTTGTTTATTTCCATAAAATAAAGGTGGAGTTGCACGCATATGAAAACACTGCAGCTGCCAACCACACTCTTAAACTTTCAAGGTGATACCTGATTCTTTGGATCAGCAGGAATCTGTTGCCAAGGGAACTGAATTACTTGACTGTTGATAAAGAATGTCAGGCAATCAAGAGCGAGCTGGAGGAACTGAAACACGTTCTGATAGGGCAGCAGCACCTCCACCCTTTTTTTCAGAACAAGGATGTGAAAATCTGCCAATCCGTCAACCTTTGCTGGCCAGATTCTCAGTGATCAGAGTGGTAACTCTGTTAGCATTAAATGTCTCTATGTGAGTGAGATAGCCCACTGTTGATGCTATGTAAACCAATGGCATTCATAAACACAGTCATTACCTGACAAAAATAGACATTGGAAGGTCACCTACAAGGCAGTGCCAGTTTTACAGACACACAGCAGACAAATGTCAGCATGCTGTTCTCTGAAGGCTGCACTGTCAGTTAAACCACAGATCTGAGACTTGGCGTCTTTTTTCCTCTCTGCAGTGTGTGTTATTGGTTGTTCTGTTCCAAGAGTGGCTATCAAATCTCCATGCACAAACCTCTTGTTCTTATGTAACAAATCTAATTCAATACTACTTCTTTCAAGTGGAAGCTGTCCTGTCCAACCGAGGGAATGCGATCAGGCTGAGAAATATTTTAAGAGCTGTGTTCTAGAAGCTAGGTTATTTGTACTTCCCAGTTAAGTAAGCAATCTGTAATCAAAGAAGGGGGAAAATATATTTCCCAAAATATATCTTGGTGACTATTTACACAGCGAGCTGTGTGCAACAAATCTTTTATTCAGTTAACACATGACTGGAGTCCAGCCTCACTTCTATGCTCTGTTGGCATGAATATAAACATGGTGCTTTTAGCTGCAATGTTTTATCTAAAAGATTACAAAAATATTGCATGGTGGAGTAGTGAACAGATGAGCATGCTGTTTTGGTGAGATGTTTACATACAGTCATTATGGGAATTAATGTCATATCAATTTGGGGCTTTTAATAGTTTGTTTGAACTGTTCTGTTTAACAATTGACTGATAATATAACTTCCAACTGTAATGATAAAAAAACAACAATTGGGGCATACTGTTTTCAATTTATTGTGAGTTTTCTTTAATTCATATTCATTCAATTCATTCTGTACAGGTTCAAATATATACAATTACACCCACTAAAATGTCCCTTTTCAAGTTGCATTTCAATCACACACTTTTTTTAGCCGTAAGCTTGTGACCTGATTTTGGCTGGATATGGGGTCACTCTTCTTTGCAGAATTAATAGAGGTCATTTAGCTTGGTTTCCTACCAGAAATCTGGCTTTTAAGCATAGTCGACAAATTCTGGATATGGTTTAGTTCAGGGCTTTAGAAGGCCTATTCCAGAATATAGATAAAAAATAAGCTGTTTTAGGCTGCTTTATCCAATACAAAACCAGTTTGAACGTGGTAGTGATTATTGTCCTTATGAAACACCCAAATGTGCCAAAGGTTCTTCCTGACCCAGTCACACTCAGATAAAAGGAAATTGCTTAGGATGTTCAGCAACATCCCAGTTAACACCAAGGTTCAAGTCTGCCGTGAACTGGAACTAGTGGAACTCCATTGTCACATTTTACAGGGTAGTGAGTTTTTCATTGCCATAAAGTGAGAGGGCACCAATCAAGAAAGCGCCTGTTGCAAAATGCACACATTATAACTCAAATGGAATATACAGCTTCTTCAGTAGGAAAGATTTGTGGTCGGTTGAGAAAAAGATTCAGCTGCATGGCCACAAAGGCAACTGTATTTATGGGAGTAAAAGTGAGGTTTTGAAACCTAAGGAGACTGCACCTACTATCAAGCTTGGTGTTGGCAACATCATGCTGGGGCAGCATGTGGACGTCTGCAGAGAGTCCTAGTAAACCCTAGTGGGCAGGTGTTGATGATGAAATTGACATTACACTGGCCTCAGGTTCAAGAAGAAAGTAGACCAGCTTGGGAGGTACCTTTCTTAGCATCTTGTCAGCCCATGTCAATGAAAAATGCGCTAAATGTGGTCAGCTACATTGATGTACGAGTGCTTTGTAGACTTTCTGGACTGCAGACTTGGGATGTTCCTGGATATCCTAACAAGTTTTCTCTTACCTGAGAGTGACAGTTTGAACAAGATCAATTGAGATTGAAACAAAGTAGGTGAGCTAACTTTAGTCCCTGGAAAAAGAACATTAAGTCAAGTCAAGTTTATTTATATATACTATTTATATATATATTTTTTTATATAATTATATATTTATATATATATATATATATATATATATATATATATATATATATATATATATATAAATTTATATATATAGTCAGTTAGTCATTTTCTACCGCTTATTCCATAGTGGGTCGCGGGGGAGCTGGTGCCTTTCTCCAGCAGTCTATGGGCGAGAGGCAGGGTTCACCCTGGACAGGTCGCCAGTCCATCGCAGGGCAACACACAAACAACCATGCACACACTCATTCATACACCTAAGGGCAATTTAGAGTCACCAATTAACCTAACAGGCATGTCTTTGGACTGTGGGAGGAAGCCGGAGTACCCGTTGAGAACCCATGCATGCACGGAGAGAACATGCAAACTCCATGCAGAAAGACCCCAGGCTGGGAATCAAACCCAGGACCTTCACTCAGAGGCAAGGACTTTGCAGTGCAGACTACAAAGTGTTGGCACCTCTCTCTCTTTATTTATACATGCTGGTTCACACACAGTTCAACAAACATTCAGGGTGTGTGTGTGTGTGTGTGTGTGTGTGTATGTGTGTGTGTGTGTGGGGTCAGGAAGGTTAGGGTTCATGTGTCTTGATTTTAAACAGAGAGGGAGTGGGGACTAGTACGAGCAGCCCCTAGATGCTGCTGATAAAAGCATAACTCACTCCTCTCCCCATCTCCCTTTCTGTGGCATGTGGGAGGGAAAAGCACTTAGAGCAGACATGAGTGATAAACAATACAAAAGTTTTCAAACCCTAACATATATATATATATATATATATATATATATATATATATATATATATATATATTCAGCAACAAGGCACTCAAGGTGCTGTACATAAGGGAAAATATTACAATGATACAGAAAATAAAACAACAGAGGTAATTAAAAAGAAATATAGAGAATAGAATGATGGATAAGAAAACGACAGGAAAATTGGACTGAAAACTTAACTAATAATGTTTAGATTACACATTCTAAGGCCACTCTAAACAAATAAGTTCTTAATCTTGATTTAAAGCAATTTAGGGTTTCGGTGCTTTTACAGTTTTCTGGGAGTTTTTTCCAGATGAGTGGAACTTAAGAACTAAAAGCTGCTTCTCCATGTTTAGTTCTGGTTCTGGATATGCAGAGTAGATTTGAGCCAGAATACCTGAGAGGTCTGGGTGGTTGATACACTGACAACAAGTCTGTAATGTATTTTGGTACTAAGCCATTCAGTGATTTACAGACTAAGAGAAATATTTTAAAGTCTATTCTCTGAGCTACAGGGAGCCAGTGTAAGGACTTTAGAACCGGGGTGATGTGCTCCACTTTCTTAGTTCTAGTGAGGATGCGGGCAGCAGAGTTCTGGATCAACTGCAGCTGTCTGATCGACTTTTTAGGCAGACCTGTGAAGACACCGTTGCAGTAATCATTTCTACTAAAGATGAACGCATGAATTAGTTTTTCAAGGTCCTGCTGAGACATTAGTCCTTTAATCCTGGAAATGTTATTTAGGTGATAGAAGGCCGACCTAGTTACTACCTTTATGTGCCTCTGAAAGTTCAGGTCTGAGTCCATCACTACACCCAGGTTTCGAGCCTGACTGGTGGTTTCTAGCTGTATTAACTGAAGCTGTGTGCTAACTTTTAAACGCTCTTTCTTTGGTCCAAAGATTAAAAGATTAAAAAAATGCATTAATAGCCTAAAACTACTATGACACTCGTGCCAATGATGACATTTGTAACCTCCCATCCAAGTGGTCTAAAAACATATCTATATACATTATGTGGTTTGAAATTGGAATATCTGTATCAAGAAACAGATTTATTTGTAGTTGTAAAAAAGCTTTAGCCATTTATTGTAATTTGTGACATTTTGCATTCAATGTATTGTTAAACATTTTATTTTCACTAACCAATTTCAAGAGATATTTTTGCCTCAGAGGCTTATTAAAATCTAAAGTGATATGATTACATTTGACTCACAGATTGGTTGTTGAAAAGAGAATCCCCATGCAGGCTTGTGGGATTAATTATTTCAATTTTCCTAAGAAATAGTTTACTCGTTAAATTTTAAAATTCAATCTAATCAAAATTTAAGTTCTCTGTAAGGTTTACATTTTTTATGAATAAATTAGATTTACAGTCATTACCCATAGTCATCTGATTGATGATTCTCACTCTTCCCTTTTATGTTTTTTTGAGTGCTGCAGTCATGAAGGCTGAGATGTGATGAAAGCAGGGAGATGTGTGAGAGCTAACTGGTTACTCATTTAATTCATGTTAAGTTCTGAAAACTGTCAGCTGCAAATTGTAATTAATAATGATCCACTTGCCAAAACAAAAAAAATATCATTTCTCAGAAGACTCTTACAAGGTAAAAATGTTGAAATATCATCCAAAAAGTTTCTATTTTAGTTTCTGTGTATATAATTAAAACAAGAAAATGATAACATAATTTTCATTTAGTTCTTTGGAACACACCCTTTTGTATTCTGCCGTCTGCAATTATATAAGTCTTGGAAGAGAGATAATATTTTTTGTTCCATTACAGCAACAAAACTCAATGTACTTTATTTGTATCTTACATGATACACCAACAAGTTGCACATGACTATGAAGTGGCATGAAAAGGAAACAAGAGCTTTCATTTTTTCACAAATTCAAACCTGAAAATTGTGTCTTGCATTTGTTTTTATAAAGATGATTTAAAACTTTGCTGCCCCTAAATAGTTTTGTTTCAGGATTGCCCTGTATTTACCTCTGTCCATCTTCCCATCAACTTTGACCAGCTTCCATGTCCTTGCTAGATAAAAGCATCCTCATAGCAGGATTCTGCCACTGCCATGTTTTACTATGGGGACTTTTTGTTTAGGTTGATGTGCCTTGTTAGTTTCCAGCCAGACAAAATGTTTGCTTTTAGGCCAGACATTTTTATTTTGGTCTCATCTGACAAGGGAACCTTCTTCCACATGTCTGCAGCATCTCCTAAGTTTTGGCAACTTTAAACAACCTTCCTATGGCTTTCTCACAACAATTACCTTATTTTTGCCACTGTTCTATGAAGCCAGATATGTTGAGTGCTTGAGTTTTTCATTTTTGAATTAACCCCGTTTACTCAATAACTTTATCCCTTATATGTCTGGTGGTGGATACTAATTAGATGATGTCTGAAGGCAATTGAATTCAACTGATTTTTATTTAAAGGTATCTAAGTAAAAGAGGCTGAACACAAATGCAAACACAACTACTTTGAAAGCTGTTATTGAAGCTGTAATTGTCTGACGGGTCAAAGCCAAAGGTGCACCCATTCTTTCCACTTTTGAAAATCTGTTTCCATATCTCCACAACATGTCTGAATCCTCTGTCCATTTTAGAAGTCGACGTTGGAGGGGGGAGAGAATAAGGCCTTAGAGTTGGAGCACCAGGTGAGGAAAGATTTTTCATGTTGCAGTTTATCCCAAAGGTGTTGGAGCGAGATTGAGGTCAGGGTCAGGTATCTGCACAACAAAGCCGAGACACAAGTTTGACCCATGTTGAAACAGAAACCGTCACTCACTTGAATGCTGCGTCAAAGACATCTGGAAACATAAAACCGTTGGAAAAAAAACAAAAAAAAAAACACACAGTGAGAAATAGAAGCACGGTTGTGCTTGACTTTATGCCAGACCATGGTCGACAGCATTAGACAGAGAACATAAAAATAAATGTTTCCATGTTTGCCCCACACTGGAACTTTTTATGTTTGTTTCAATTGAAGAAAAACACCCTGCAGGTAAAGATGTTTGGAAAAGCATTCAAAGAAAAATATTTTGTAGATTTGATGACTGAAATTAAGCTTTTTAATACAAAAATAATGATCCCCTTTTTAAATCTAATGTCAGGTCTACAAATGTGATTGTATTCAGTCATGTCTAGTACATGGTTATAGAATTATTTTTGCTTGATGCATTTCTATGTCTCTCCTTTCCAGTTTTATTTAATTGAATATAGATTTTGTCTGGTTTTCTGCCAAGCTCTTTTTCCTTCTATATCTACCTAACTCACCACAACAAATGTTTTTAAATCTGTCAGCTCCTTCAGTGAAATTGTAATTGTTTTCGGTTGAAAAGAGAAAAACAAAAGATTGCAAAAGCTTTAATTTAATTTAATTGGAATTAGATGTTACTTCAATATATGTTTTGTTTTTTTATAAATTAGCATCATGAAACGTTTTCATGCTGGGTTTTATCATTTGTTTCATCTAAACCTTGCCAAAAAGTAAAAAGAAAAACAAGAGAACAGGTTTAACTAAATACTGAGCTGTTCATTCCATGGCAGCTGGCTCTGATTCAAAACAAAACATTGTGAATATTTTCAGAAAAACAAAAACTTCTCTGAGCAGTAAATATTCCCAACTTTTTGTACTACTCCCAGTGATTTCTTCGGAAATGACAAACCATTGTGAGTGCAGATTGTTCACTGACTGAAATCTATAACATAATGAATATTGTATTGGTTCTGACAATATGACCGCCCAAATCCACCATAGAAGCTATATAAATCAATAATTGAGTTTTTTAAATTGAACAATGACAATTTACACTCAGCCTGTCTTTTCACATATTCAGATTTCAGCTACTTTCTAACAATGTGTGAAGTCAAAGTACCAACAGCTGCTGCTGCCAAGTATCTTTCACCTTTCAAAGGCTCTCTCAGCAAATTGGTAGGAAAATGGTGAGTTTAGGATCTTTTGCAAAATCACAGAAAAAGTTAGATCATTCAGACACATCAAGGAGCTGAGTTCTCTAAATTTCAATATACCGATGACAGTAGAGCTTTCTTTTTATCATCTTTCCTTTTTTCCATAGATGAAGAATTTAAAGAGAAGAGCAAAAAAGTGTAATATGTAATATTTACAAGTATTTATTCTCTTTTGTACGTTATACTGTATCCTGATTACCTTTGACACAGCTTTGTATAGAATAAGGCAGCTTGTACCATAGTTTCCAGAAGACTACTGTAGTTCGACCCCTGACTCTTCTAGTCTGTATGTTGATAGTACATGGCCAAATAAACCCATGCAATTTCACTGATGAACTTATTGTTGGCCGAGTGTGTAAATCTGGCTTGTCACATAAGTTTCGAAACAAACAGCAGTTTAGGCACATCTCAGGTTTTCAGGGAGTTCATTCCTGAGATGAGATGCATAGGAACTAATTGCTGCTTCCCCTTGTGTATTTCTCCTACTGGAAACACAAAGTGAACAGGTCCATGATGACCTCATGGTTTTAATGCTTCATACCTTACCAGCAACTCTGAAATATTGTTAGGCCTCAAATCATTTGGTGATTTATAGAGCATCAACACAATTTTAAAATATGTTCTTTTAAAACAATTTTATTACTTAATTTGTCCCATTTTTCTGAAAAAAAAAAACTTTCTGAAACGATTTTTGATTTAGAAAATTCTTGTTCATTTACAAGCTTGTTTTATAAAATCAATATGTCACATCAAATGACCATGACCTGTTATTGGGCCCAGGTGGATTGAAAATATCCTTCCAAAACCTAAACATGTGGAAAAACAACATCCTGTGATTGTGCACAGCCTAAATAAATCTACAGTGGCTCTACGTCTGTCATAACAGGTCTCTTACCAACTTTAACCTTCTCCCTACCTTTTACCTTATTTATGATACAGTAAAAATGTTTTTCTTTTTGTTTGTTTGCTTTAGAGCTGGGCTAGGTCCCTGTAGGAACCACTGGTTGCAAGATGGTGGATGATGGGTGGTGATGGCAGTAAAAAAACTGGAAATACACACAGATAAATATTGAAACATAAAAGCATTCACACAACAGTGGTAATAGTTGGGGTTTTGTAAGTATCTTATGAAGAAAAACAAGACCGCACAGCAAAAATATTGAAATGACTTTAAAGAGTGTTGTCGCGTATATAGAGTGCCTTGCAAAAGTATTCACACCCCTTAGACAGATTATCCCACCTGAGCTGTGGATCTCCGCAGCTCTTCCACAGTTGCCATGGGCATCTTGACTTATACTTTGAATAATGCTCTCCTTGACAGTTTAGATGGATTGCCATGTCTTGATAGGTTTGCAGTCGTACCATATTGTGTATACTGGAGGATGACGGACTGAACTGGGCTATGTGAGAGGTTTAAAGCTTGGGATATGGTTATATAGTCTAAGCCTTTTTAAACTTCTCCACTTTGATGTGTTCCTCATTTTTATGATGCTGTTTGTTCACTAAAGTTCTTTAACAAACATCTGAGACCATCACAGAACAGCTAAATGAAGACAAACTCTTTAAACCATATTTTAAAATAGTCGTTATCTAGTGTTTGGTTTCTTGTTCTCATTTCTGTCCATATTTTGATTATGATCTTATGAGGATTTTCAGCTTTTTCTCTTGGTTGATGTTGTATTGCAATTATTTGTTTAGTTATGTTTTTTGCACTATTGTGTTTTCATTCCACAGCTCCCCACTCTAATTAGGCTCATTAAGTCCACCTGCGTGATGCAGTTCTGTTTACACCTTGCTGGTGAATACTGTTTTGCTCATGTTATGTCCACCCATGTACAGGGGTTGGACAATGAAACTGAAACACCTGTCATTTTAGTGTGGGAGGTTTCATGGCTAAATTGGACCAGCCTGGTAGCCAGTCTTCATTGATTGCACATTGCACCAGTAAGAGCAGAGTGTGAAGGTTCAATCAGCAGGGTAAGAGCACAGTTTTGCTCAAAATATTGAAATGCACACAACATTAATGGTGACATACCAGAGTTCAAAAGAGGACAAATTGTTGGTGCACGTCTTGCTGGCGCATCTGTGACCAAGACAGCAAGTCTTTGTGATGTATCAAGAGCCACGGTATCCAGGGTAATGTCAGCATACCACCAAGAAGGACGAACCACATCCAACAGGATTAACTGTGGACGCAAGAGGAAGCTGTCTGAAAGGGATGTTCGGGTGCTAACCCGGGTTGTATCCAAAAAACATAAAACCACGGCTGCCCAAATCACGGTAGAATTAAATGTGCACCTCAACTCTCCTGTTTCCACCAGAACTGTCCATTGGGAGGTCAACACGGTCAATATACACGGCCGGGCTGCTATAGCCAAACCTTTGGTCACTCAATGGTGCAAGGAGCGCAAATCTTGGGCTGTGGACAATGTGAAACATGTATTGATCTCTGATGAGTCCACCTTTACTGTTTTCCCCACATCCGGGAGAGTTACGGTGTGGAGAAGCCCCAAAGAAGCGTACCACCCAGACTGTTGCATGCCCAGAGTGAAGCATGGGGGTGGATCAGTGATGGTTTGAGCTGCCATATCATGGCATTCCCTTAGCACAATACTTGTGCTAGATGGGCACGTCACTGCCAAGGACTACCGAACCATTCTTGAGGACCATGTGCATCCAATGGTTCAAACATTGTATCCTGAAGGCGGTGCTGTGTATCAGGATGACAATGCACCAATACACACAGCAAGACTGGTGAAAGATTGGTTTGATGAACATGAAAGTGAAGTTGAACATCTCCCATGGCCTGCACAGTCACCAGATCTAAATATTATTGAGCCACTTTGAGGTGTTTTGGAGGAGCGAGTCAGGAAACGTTTTCCTCCACCAGTATCACGTAGTGACTTGGCCACTATCCTGCAAGAAGAATGGCTTAAAATCCCTCTGACCACAGTGCAGGACTTGTATATGTCATTCCCAAGACGAATTGACGCTGTATTGGCCGCAAAAGGAGGCCCAATGGAGGACCGATCCTGACAAAATTAAAAATAAAAGCAGAAATATATATATTTTGTTTTTCCTTTTCCTTACACATGCGTTTTCATCAAAAAATGTGTATATTTTCTTTTTCCTTTTCCTTAAACATGCGTTTTCATCAAGAAATGTGTATATTTTCTTTTTCCTTTTTCTTACACATGCCTTTGTTCTTTTTACATTTCCTCGTCTGTCTTTTTCCTTTACCGTATGCATTTCTGCTTCATTATGCAAATGAGGAGGGCTGCCTTCTTCTCTCCAGCTCCTCTACTATTGGTCAATAAACAGGAAGAAGGAGGATCCATGTGCAGGCCGAGGGTGTGTCCCAATTCAGGGGCTGGATCCTTCCAAGTCCGTACTTGTGGGCCGATTACGTCACAGCACCGGGCGGAAGGTCTGTCAAATGCTGCCCACAAAAGTGTCCTTCTTTTGCCCGATTTGAAGGATGAGTTGTGAGTATCCTTCGCGGTCCATCTTTTCCCATGATTCATTGCGGGTCGATGCGGTTCGGTCAAACAGGGGCAGCCATGGCGGACCACAGTGGCAAAAGCTGTGAGTAAACTGTGAAACATTCCACTTTCTGTGACACAAATGAACTTTTACAATGTTTTTAGTGCGGGAATATAACTGTGTAGACGTGAAAAATCTGCTTGATTTATCAAGACATCGCTTACTTTCAAACGTGCTCCGACGTGTTCGGAGTTTTCCGCTCCCACCGTAGTAACTGCTGGCTTGCCTCGCCAGTCCTACCGGCAGTGGGGCGAGCTAGCCCGGTAGAGATCTGACCGGACTATCGGCACTGAGCTCCTGCTGCCAGTCATCACAGTGAACGTTAAACACAAGTGATTTCTAACAGTTTGTGTTAGTATTATGTACTGGACGATTTTATGTATTCCTACTGCATCGCTGGAGAGTGTGATTAAGAATAAATAAGCTTTTATATATTAATTTTTAATGAAGAAATGTGCTATATGTGTTTTTAAAAGTATATTTATAAATCAGCTAGCATTATAATTCGTGATTCCAGGTACAGCTGAAGAGAAATACACTTTCAAATGCAAGCAAATCTCAGTAAAGAAGTGAAAAGTTTGAAAGAGCTTGTTTTAGGCATTTGCATAGAAGTATTTTAATATGTTCTGCAAATTAAGACAAATTTAAAATTTAAAAAAATACTTGCTTTACACGGATATTAACCAAGATGGTTTTTTTTTGTTTTTATTGTTTAGGGACAAAGGAGCAGATGGGCCAGTTTATTAAGCTCAGGGGTGAGAATGACCACCTTTTTACTGGAGCTAAAAACTCAGCCACCGTGGCTTGGAGGTACAATAATAACATTATTTGCAGTCAGTTTCTGTCCAGTTTCAAAAACTCCTATTTGTCTAACTTTCACAAATATCCATCCAGTGATTAACATACTTCTTTTGGTTTTCCCTCTTTCCTTTTGCTTGTTTAGGACAATTCTGGAGAAGATGGTCCAACAGGGGAAGGTCACACCCTTGCAGGCCCAAAAAAAAAGTGGGACAATATGAAAAAGAAATATAAAGTATGTTAAGAAGTTCTCATGTCACACACAAATAAAAAAAATATTTCTCAAAGTCTTATTGGTTTCTCTGTTTAGTCAACTCTTCTTTTATTCCTTCTAACTTTAGGATTGTAAGTATCAAGGGTCAGGAGAGGGAGTCAGTGAAAAGCCCACTGCTGCTACTTGGCCCTGGTTTGTCCTTATGGATGAGGTGTTGGGACAGAGGTCTTCCACAACACCTCCTGTCCTAATTGCCTCCATCCCTGAGGACACTCTAGGGCCAAGCGGAGCGGTGGGCAACGAGATGGAGAAGGGAGACAGTGAGCCAGCAGGAAGGGGTCAGAAAAGAAAGAGGGACAGATATGATGGATTTGATCAGGGAGGACATGAGGGCACAGAGAATGGACAGACTGTTTTCCATCTGAGAAAGAATGGTATCGAAATAAGGTGCTATATAAGAAATAAATATGTTTTGTTCAGATAGTTTCTTAAAGTTTTAAGCTGTTCTAATACATTTCTAAATTGTTTTTGTCACCAATGTGTTTTATTTCCATTTGACCTAACAATACATCAACGTCATTTAAATTTCTAAACACAGTTTATTTTGAAAATTACAAATAGCATTTAAACAGAATGTGGAAAAAAACAACATTCAAACAGATCAAGATTACAAGACAAAAGGCATAAAATAAAATTATGTACAAATATTTACAATGGCGACAGCAGGATCAACCTGAGTGACCGGTTCTTGGAAAAACCTCTTCAACAGAACAAAGAGGCAGATGTCTTTCTGAACAGAAGGTTTCTGGCGGTGTGGCTAAATCTCTCGCAAGGTCAGAGACATGGATGGGATGCTGCAACTGAGACCTGCGGTTTGTCTTTCTGGATGATGAGCGAAGCATCACACAGGTGGTCTGCAGATGTTTGTGATGCCTCTTTCATCCAAGTTTAAAGGGCTGGCTGGACCACATCACTAAGATGTAATCAGAAATATGCAGAATTAGAAGATGGTGCTCACAAAATATGACAATTAGTTATACCCCTCAAACATTAATCACATCTATAATATTATACTTGCCGGCATACAGTAGTCATGTTCTGGTGGTGTGTATATATATATATATATATATATATACTGCTGAAAAAAATAAAGGGAACACTTAAACAACACAATATAACTCCAAGTAAATCAAACTTCTGTGGAATCAAACTGTCCACTTAGGAAGCAACACTGATTGACAATCAATTTCACATTTTGTTGTTCAAATGGAATAGACAACAGGGGGAAATCTTTGGCGATTAGCAAGACACTCAATAAAGGAGTGGTTCTGCAGGTGGGGACCACAGACCACTTCTCAGTACCTAAGCTTTCTGGCTGATGTTTTGGTCATTTTTGAATGTTGGTGGTGCTTTCACACTCGTGGTAGCATGAGACGGACTCTACAACCCACACAAGTGGCTCAGGTACTGCATCTCATCCAGGATGGCACATCAATGCGAGCTGTGGCAAGAAGGTTTGCTGTGTCTGTCAGCGTAGTGTCCAGAGCCTGGAGGCTCTACCAGGAGACAGGCCAGTACACCAGGAGACGTGGAGGAGGCCGTAGGAGGGCAACAACCCAGCAGCAGGACCGCTACCTCCGCCTTTGTGCACGGAGGAACAGGAGGAGCACTGCCAGAGCCCTGCAAAGTGACATCCAGCAGGCCACAAATGTGCATGTGTCTGCACAAACGGTTAGAAACCGACTCCATGAGGATGGTATGAGGGCCCGACGTCCACAAATGGGGGTTGTGCTCACAGCCCAACATCGTGCAGGACGCTTAGCATTTGCTAGGATTGGTAAATTCACCTCTGGCTCCTTGTGCTCTTCACAGATGAAAGCAGGTGAATATTGTAGCTTCACACTGAAGGCATCAAAACTATGAATTAACACATGTGGAATTATATACTGAACCAAAAAGTGTGAAACAAATGAAAATATGTCTTATATTCTAGGTTCTTCAAAGTAGCCATCTTTTGCTTTCATCACTGCTCCGCACACTCTTGGCATTCATAGTCATGAAGATAAAGACAACTCTTTGAATGAGAAGGTGTGTCCAAACCTTTGGTCTGTACTGTATATATATATATATATATATATATATATATATACATACACACTGCTCAAAAAAATATAACACATCCTAGATCTGAACGAATGAAATATTCTCATTGAATACTTTGTTCTGTACAAAGTTGAATGTGCTGACAACAAAATCACACAAAAATCATCAATGTTTTTTGGCAGAAGGACCACCTTAGTCCTAAAGAAGCATGAAAGCACATAGACAGGTCAAACTGAATTTTTCTAGATGAATTTGGTTTTATTTCTTGTTTGATAACTTATAAAATAAAAAGTTATTTATTGATTAATGTGTTTTGCATAGTTTGTGCATGGAGTAGCTGTGTGCTTGGTTGTGTGTGGGGTCATAACCACCACTACATGCCATAACCACATCAAAGAATGATTTAATGTTTCAGAAGTCCTGTACTGGTTTGTACCGCATGGCCACCCCACACCATTACTGACCCACTGCCAAACCGGTCATGCTGAAGGATGTTGCAGGCAGCAGATCGCTCTCCACGTTGTCTCCAGACTCTGTCATGTCTGTCACATGTGCTCAGTGTGAACCTGCTTTCATCTGTGAAGAGCACAGGGCGCCAGGGGCGAATTTGCCAATCCTGGTGTTCTCTGGCAAATGCCAAGCGTCCTGCACGGTGTTGGGCTGTGAGCACAACCCCCATTTGTGGACGTCGGGCCCTCATACCATCCTCATGGAGTCGGTTTCTAACCGTTTGTGCAGACACATGCACATTTGTGGCATGCTGGAGGTCATTTTGCGGGGCTCTGGCAGTGCTCCTCCTGTTCCTCCTTGCACAAAGGCGGAGGTAGTGGACATGCTGCTGGGTTGTTGCCCTCCTACGGCCTCCTCCACGTCTCCTGGTGTACTGGCCTGTCTCCTGGTAGAGCCTCCAGGCTCTGGACACTACACTGACAGACACAGCAAACCTTCTTGCCACAGCTCGCATTGATGTGCCATCCTGGATGAGCTTCACTACCTGAGCCACTTGTGTGGGTTGTAGAGTCCATCTCATGCTACCACGAGTGTGAAAGCAACACCAACATTCAAAAGTGACCAAACCATCAGCCAGAAAGCATAGGTACTGAGAAGTGGTCTGTGGTCCCCACCTGCAGAACCACTCCTTTATTGAGTGTCTTGCTAATCGCCAAAGATTTCCCCCTGTTGTCTATTCCATTTGCACAACAGCTGTGAAATTGATTGTCAATCAGTGTTGCTTCCTAAGTGGACAGTTTGATTTCACAGACGTTTGATTTACTTGGAGTTATATTGTGTTGTTTAAGTGTTCCCTATATTTTTTTCAGCAGTGTATATATATATATATATATATATATATATATATATATATATATATATATATATACACCACAACAAGAACATGACTACTGTATGCAGGCAAGTATAATATTATAGATGTGATTAATGTTTGAGGGGTATAACTAATTGTCATATTTTGTGAGCACCACAAATGTTAATTTCATGCTGTTAGATTACATTGTGGGCACTTCACAGGCTGTTATACTTGCAAAAGCAGAGGTTTCATCATTCAGTGCAATGCTTTCGCCATTGTGTGTAATGCCACTCATCTGTTACCTCACAATAGGACTGTTTACACCACATGGCAGCATTGCTGTTGTGAAGTATGGCTTCTTAAACAGAAATCCCAGGTGCTGACAGCGAGGAGACAGAGTCCACTACAAACAGATGATGCAGTGGGGCCTCTCTTACCACTTCAAAAAATAATGACAATGCTCTGAAAATCTGAAATGGCTCAGCAAGAGCCTGTAATGCCAGCACCGAGCAAATGTTTTGTTACTTTCATATCTTTACATTTTGTCTCCAATGAGCCAGGCTTTCTTCTAATCTTTTAAAGAAGTCTTGAGTAAATTTTCTTCCTCTTTCTGAAGGTCTGTTAAATGTATTGTAAGGATTTTGACTTGTTTTTCAGCTTTAACTCCCGACAACTACCTGACAGTTGCTGCACAATTTGTTCTTTCTACATTTCATGCTTTGCAGGTTTTTTTTTTTTTTTTTAAAGGAGTCACATGCCATTGGACATTTTAAGCAACAATGTATAGGGACATTTTGTCCCTGCTTTGAAAAAGTATGACTTTAAGTTATTTTCTAGATTTTAGTTCACTGTAAGGAAGTGGGGGGTTGTGACTTGATTAAAAAAATTGGTTTGTATAGAAACTTATTGGTTTGATTATCAGTGCCAGTCTGTCATATTTCATGTGACTTCATATTCAAAATCTTCATAAAATAAAATACATTTATATGTGATATATAAGCATATCTATGATTTAAATTAATTAAAGATGTAGTGTTGAAATCCTTCATACAAAATCCATGTACAGTTTTGCACCTGACCTTATACCTAATTACACTGGAGTTGTGTTTTTAGATGTTTGACCAAGCTGGACAGACATATGACTGAGGTTGTCAAGTGAGCTTCTTCTTTCATCAACATTTGACTATTCCCAGGTTGTCTCCAGTAGGCTCAACGGTGGCTTGTGGTATGCCAGAACCACCTCCCCCTGCACATGTTCTCCTATATTGGAGACCTCATAGGGTACTTTGTTTTGTGCCACAACAACCTGCAGACCACTCTGTGACCCTCAATATTTCTCTGATGGCCAGACCTAGTTTAAGGCTTGCCCTCTAAATAGTTATGTCAGCCTTACAATAAATTTTGCAACAAATGCGCTACATCCAGCATTACTGGGTTAATCTCAGCACTCCAGCCTTGACTGCAAGGTCACAATATTACAGTTTTGTTCCTTACAAAGGCTTCCTACATTTCTCCTTCTAAGAAGCTATGAATTCAACAAGGTACGCCCTGTGATAGGTTTTAGACCAAAGGACCAGGTCAGGCCTCATGTGGGTGATTGGTATAGAGGTGAAATTGTAAGCTGTTGGCCCATATCCTTTAGCATCTGTCAGTTCCTTGTTTTCTTCCTTCTCTCCTAACCAGGTCATCAGTGAGAACCTCTGCTCTGATTTCCAAACAAATATAGTTGACACACTTCCAGAGTTAATGCAAGACATTTGAGCACTTGATTGTGTATCATCCTTGAGAGAGATATACCTTGCATCCAGTAGCTTGTGTTGAATTTAGACTTCACCCAGCCATTGGTTAAGGTTTTGAAGGGTACAAAGGACATCGTGGGCAGCCACATCTTCTCTACATTTTTTCACCACGTTTTGCCTCAGACTAAATGAATGAAGGTTAGGGCTAGAACACTGTCAAAATCTAAAATATATAAACTTTTTTATAAACAAATTGCTACAAGTAGAAGAGGTAAAAATAAAGCAAGGTAAGCACACACTTATTGTGTCAAACATTAATTAGGATTTTTCTAGCCACCTTAACACTGTTCCTATCAGCATAGTTACAGAACAAAACTGCTTTTCACCTCTGAAACTGGGAACAACAGTAGAACTGATGGAAGAATGGTTTGATCACACATTCCAAGAACAGTTCCCCTCAACATATGAATTAGTGCAATGTCTGAAAAGGTTTTCAGCGCATGTTAGCTTAACATTATTTCATATTTATATGATTTCTATATTGTTTGAAGCTAGCTGAAGCTGTTCAAGTCTTCCACTTTATTACCATTTCCGTCACGCTCCCCCCTTTACCATTTTGTATTATTCTGTCGGTTGTATTCTGTGTTTTATTTTCTTCTTCCCCTCAGAATTTCCTATTTCTCTATTTTGTCCCTTGAAGTAAACACCTTTTGTGCTTGCAATATTCCACACATGATATTAGATCATAGAGAATCCCATATTTTTTGATAAGATTCGGATTTGAGGGTGGCGCCTCCTGAGCCAGAAATTGTTCAGTACACGAAACTTTTCCCCTGCAGATATCTGGTCTACGATTAAAATCAATTGGCTTGTAGCACAAAGAGAACAAAGTGTGACACTGTGTTGATTTAGCATAATGTAAACCAATTCTGCTCCACTGAATTTCTCATTAGATAAACCTTGACTGGAAGGTACATTATGGATAAATGTCTTATTTAATCAAAAAATCTAGCAGAATCTTGAAGCCTTAGGACAAGATTTAATAAATGGTCAATACATTTTTTCAAAACAGGAAAGGCTTAATGTCTTGTTTTAAACCGACATATTATGGAAATTAAGTCATGTTCTGTGCTTAAGAACTAAAATCTGAATGTCTAAACTGTAAACTAAGTCAAACAGCACAAAAACACAACCTAGGGATTTTGTTTGAAGCTCAGTTTAACCTTCTGTTTATTTTTATGAAATTTAAAACGTCTAGCACACTCCCAGCTCAGAGCAGTTTATTAAATGTTCCTATCATTTTACCTTTTGTCTCTTATTTCCCAGAGACTCTTATCTATTGATCCAGTTGATTTAACTTAAAACAAATAACTAGCAACAGTGCTCTATTGTAAGTTTGAGGTATCCAGATGGCTACTTGTAAAAGCATTCATAAACCTTAGGATTATTTAATAGATGAATGCTATGTAATGCATTTATGTGAAGTAGAAGGAAAACAACATATTACTTTTTACATTTGTTTTACAAATTAATCTAGGAAGTGTGGCATGCATTTGTATTCAGGCTTCCTTCCTTTGATACCCTATAGTGAAAAGCAGTATAAGAAAGTCCACTTGTCTTCAAATTAGTTTTAGTGTAAACCTAGCTGCTCTGTGAAGGCCTCTGAGATTATGAAGACTAAATATTCCACCAGACAGGTCAGGGATAAAGAAGTTTAAAGCAGGGTTTGGTTATAAAGCAATATCTTAGACAGTGAACATCTCACAGAGTAAGAACAAACCAAAACTGTAAACCTACCAAGACATGACCATCTACCTAAATGGGCACCTGGTCAATAAAAGCATTAATCAGTGGAGCAGTCAAGAACCCTTTAGTAACTGTGGGGGAACTGAACAGCTCAGGTTAGAGAATTTATTGACAGGACAACTGACAGTTTTGCACTTCACAAAGCTGACCTTAATGAGAGAGCGACAAGAGGAGGGCCATTGTTGAAAGAAGACAAAAAGAAGTCCTTTTTAAAATTTACCACAAGCCATGTCGGAGATACAGCATGTTTACAACATGTTTAGGGAGTTATTCTGGTCAGAGATTAATCCTACATGCGAAACACATGCCACCCTGAACACACCACCGCCACTCTGAAGTATAGTGGTGGTAGCATTATGCTGTGGTGATACTTTTTCCTTCAGGTTGAGTTAGGTGGGACGCGCCGAGGGTGCTTGGAGTGGGGCTGTGTGTGGAGCTTGCGCTGTTTGGGTGTTGCTTCGTCGGCCTTTCGGGGATGAAGCTCTCCTGTGAGAGTGTGCCCATGTGCTGTGGGGGGTGATTCATGGCGTTTGGGATCGGGGGCATGTGTTCGATATCCGTGTCCTGGTTGGGGATGGCCCAGTAAGGAGATTCATGTCGGGTTCATTGGTGGTGGAGGGCTCATGGGGTTGGAACCGGAACTCATTGGGGGTTGGGACTATTTTATTCTTTGGCGGGTCTGGTTGGCGGGCTTGTTTGGACCATGTAGACACCTCTTTTGTATATGGCCCCCTCCCTGGATGAGGATGGTGGTGGTTGTGGACTGGGGTCGGGGCGGGGGGTCAGGGTCTGGGCCGGGGTTGCTTGGGTTCAGGCATGAGCCCGGGCTAGCCCAGACCAGGTTCAGGTGCTGGGGCAGTCTGCCTGTCTCCACCCCAGGAAGGAAGGGGACCACCTCCTGGGTCCGGGGGCTGGTGGTCCCTAGGGGGTATGGGCACCTCGACCTGGGAGTATAGAGTATGTATGGGGAGTGTGAGTGAGTGTATGACGTCCATTGTTGTTTGTCTTTACGTTGGGTGTGGGGGTGTGAGTGTTTTTATGTGTGCGCATGAGGGTGGGAATGTGTGATTGTTGTGCCTGTTTTTTGTGTCAGGTTGGGTCTTGGGCTGCTTCCTCTTCTGGATCAGTTTAGGCCCCCATCGAATGTGGGGCCTATTCCCTCCCCGCCACACTACCTGCTGGTGGTTGGTATCTCTGCCTGCAAGTGTACTTGTGGTTCTCGGTATCCGGGGCTGGGTGCTTTGATGTGTGCTGGCTCACTCCTGGTGGCTGCTTGCCGGGGCCTGGACCCCTGGGCTCGGTCGGGCCTCTGCTTAGGGACTGATATGTCCCGGGGTCTCGGGTCTCTGGGTCCAGGGCTGGATCTGCTCAGGCGTAGACGGCTGCCGGCGGGGCCTGTGGGCTCATCGCTGCAGCTCCCTGGGGCTTCTACACTGTGCCTGTGGTTCCCCTGGGATTCTCCCCTGTTCCTCTCTGGGGGGGTTACGGTAGTCCCGGCAGTGGTTCTCCTTGGGTTCCTGTGCTCTGGGGGGGCCTTTGGATGTCTGTGGCTTGGATCTCCTCCGTATCTGTCCCAGGTCCAGGGGGGCGGGTCTGTGGCTCCTCACACTCACTACTGCATATTTTTATGGAGAAACCTTGTATGCACAGGCGCGCTCACACTCAGACCCACAGGTGTTTAGATTCAGGTGTTAACAGATACAACACTAAATTTACCACTAAATACATCTTGCATTCATAAGTACCGTGCACCTTTTGGTAAAAAGGCTGGTAATATGAACATTTCTGCAGGTGTAGAAGCAAGCAGGGTGTTATCTTGTATTATCTTTCTTTCTTTCTTTCTTTCTTTCTTTCTTTCTTTCGCGTGCGCATGCATCTGCTGCGTGTGTGGAGAGGAGAACGAGTGTGAGGTTTTCTGAAGGTTTACAATTCACTTTTTACAGTGGTGATTCACTTTTCCTATTTTTCAACACGGTCTTGTTTTTCTGGTGTTTCTTTCATATTTTTTTCGGCAGCACCAAGCTTTTAGCTGGGTGTGATGGCCGGAAGGAAATATGGTTCTGATGGCTTTAGGAGCCTTTCCCGTCGGCATGGTATTAAAATACCGGTTGGCGTGGATTTTTCGGTTGAGGAGTGTGGTTTAGCTGTTGGGGAAATTGTCGGTTGTGAAAGCATGAAGGCAGCGTCTAGGATGAATAATGCAGTGGTTATGTTTCTGGACTCTATTGACAAGGTGAATAGCGTAGTTGAGGGGGGAATTGTATTGAAAAATACGCAAACTACTGTATTCCCTCTAATGAACCCAGCAAAAAGGATCATCCTGTCTAATCTGCTTCCTTTTATTAGTGATGATTTGTTGCTGAAGGAATTGTCACGTCATGGTCAGATTGTGTCAGCAATGAAAATGCTCCCATCTGGTTGTAAATCAGCAAAGTTGAAACACGTTGTTTCTTTTAGAAGACAAGTGTTTATGATTCTAAACAATTATAATGAGGAGCTGAATATAGTAATGAAATTTAAGGTTGAAGGATTTGATTATACTATTTTTGCATCAACAGAAACCATGAGGTGTTTTGGATGTAATCAGGAAGGGCATTCAGTCCATAATTGCCCTGAGAAGGTTCAAAAAGAGGCAGAGTTTGTTCAGGTTAATGAAAATGCAGGGAAAGGGACATCAGATGTGGCTGAAGCTTCAGCAGTTAATGTAGGGGAAGGAGGTTCCACAGGCAGCAAAAGGAAAAGAGTTTCAACAGTTAATGCAGGAGAACAAAGAGAACTTCGCAATCAGGAAAGCATTGTGGTTGCCTCTAATTCTGCTGAAGTGTGTGAGGAATTAAGTCAAACGTCTACACAAGGAGTTCAACAGGGAATGGATGTTGATGAATCAGTTCACAGTGGAGGAGACCTGATCAGGGATGATGAAAGTGTTTTTAAGGTACCAAACACTAAAAGAAAACCTAAAGAATTTAAAGGGGCAAAACCTAAAAAGATGCAGGTGAAAGAAAAGGGTGGAGAAGAGAGTGAGTCCGATGCTTTAACTGACTCTGATAGTGATAGAGAGTCGTCTGACTCCTCCATTCCTGATGGCCAGAAAACTAATGGATACAGTCTAGACCAGATTAGAAGTTTCTTGGAAGTAACCAAAGGAAAACAGGATGTGGCAATAGATGATTTTTTCCGTAATAGAAAACTTTTTGTTTATTCAGTTAAATGGTTAATGAGACAAAGGACTTCTGATGGCTTAAAAGTCACTGAAATATATAGACTTCGAAAACTGATGCAGAAAATCAGAGCTCGAATTAAATTATTTTTCTGAAAGTTAAAAAACAGCCGTTAAGATGCTGTATTTTCTTTTTTTTCTGGTTCTTTTTTGTGTGGTTATGAGTAGTTTTAAAATCTCATCTTTGAACCTTAATGGTGCAAGGGATATAAAGAAAAGGGCTGTATATTATGAACTTTTAAAGTCTAAAGGTATTGACATAGCTTTTGCTCAAGAAACTCATAGTAGCGTTGATAGTGAAGTTGACTGGAAGAAAGAATGGGATGGGAATCTTGTTCTGAGTCATAAAACGTCACAGAGTGCAGGAGTGGGAATTCTTTTCTCTAGACATTTTCTTCCAGTTTCAATTGAAATTGAAGATATTGTATCTGGAAGATTGTTAAAAGTTATTGTTAAATATGAAAATATAAAGTTAACTTTATTGAATGTGTATGCACCTGTGACTTCAAGTGAACGATGTGGTTTTTTTTTTGAAAAATTGGCAAATACGTTGTTAAGTTGTGTGTCAACAGATTACCTGATTTTAGGAGGTAATTTTAATTGTACCGTTGATGATTTGGATAGGAATCATTTGGAACCACATATAAATTCGAGGAGGATATTGAAACGTACTATTGAGACTTATGATTTAGTTGATGTGTGGCGTTCTAAACATGGAAAAACAAGGCAATATTCGTGGACTCATTGTAAAGATAATTATATTTCTTTAGCAAGATTAGACAGGTTTTACTGTTATGGTCACCATTTACAAATATTTAGATCATGCACGTTGTGTCCGGTGGGTTTTTCTGATCATTATTTGGTTATAGGAAATGTGTTTATAAATAGATTGAGACCTAAGAGTGCATACTGGCACTTTAATACTGTTCTATTAAATGATGGTTCTTTTAAAAAAGGTTTGTAATTTTTTTGGAAGCAATGGAGAACCATGAAATCTCAGTTTACATCTGTGCAGCAGTGGTGGGATATTGGTAAAATAAAAATTCAGCAATTTTGTATTCAATACACACAATGTTACAAGAGAAATGGTTAAATCTATTGAAGAATTAGACACTGCTATTGTGGATCTTCAGAATTTTTATGAGTCCCCAGGAAATCGAGGCCATATTCAGGCACTCAAAAGGAAAAAAACTGCTTTGGCTGATCTGCTTGGGATTAGAGCACAGGGAGCTCTGGTACGTTCACGTTTTCAGAATATCTGAAATGGATGCTCCTCTAAATTCTTCTTTAGTTTGGAGAAGAAAAATGGAGAAAATCGTCTCATTCACTGTATTCGATCAGAAGATGGAAAAGAGTTGACAGAACCCACTGAATTACGGAAAAGAGCTGTAGACTTTTTTTCAAAGCTATATATCAGTGAGTTTAAAGATGACTCTTTGATGACTTAAGAGTTTCATAATAATTTGCCAAAAGTTTCAGAGCAAGATAACACTATTTTGGAGCATGTTTTAACCTTGCAAGAATTGAAGGAAGCACTGTTGAGCATGGAAAATGGTAAAGCTCCAGGAATAGATGGCTTGCCTGTGGAATTTTATAAATCATGTTGGTCTGTGTTGGCTGAAGATCTGTTGGAAGTCCTCAATGACAGTGTATCAAAGGGAAAGCTACCCCTTAGTTGTCGTAGAGCCGTGCTCACTCTTCTTCCTAAGAAAGGGGATCTTTATGAAATAAAAAACTGGAGACCTGTCAGTTTACTATGCGCTGATTATAAGATCTTCTCCAAGGTTTTGGCATGCAGATTGAGAAAAGTGATTGATCAAGTTATACATGTTGATCAGTCTTATTGTATCCCTGACAGATCAATAAGAGATAATATATCAATAATTCGAGATTATTTCGACACCTCTAATTTATTAGACATGAACTTTGGTCTGATTTCTCTTGACCAAGAAAAGGCATTTGATCGGGTGGAGCACCAATATCTCTGCAATACATTGAAGGCTTTTGGTTTCTCCTCTGGTTTCATTGCCATGATTAAAACCCTCTATTGTGACATTGAAAGTGTGTTGAAGGTCAATGGTGGTTTAAGTGCCCCTTTTAATGTAAAGAGAGGTATCCGACAAGGTTGTGCAATGTCAGGAATGTTGTATTGAACCTTTATTATGTCAGATTAGAAAAATGTTACAAGGTGTAAAAATAAATGGAATTAGTTCACCTTTTCAACTTTCTGCATATGCTGATGATATTATTGTGGCTGTTAAAGAAGAGTCAGATCTTCTTACTTTAATAGAAATTATTGAATGTTTTGGTAGAATTTCTTCATCTAAGGTAAATTGGAGTAAGAGTAAAGCTTTATTAGTAGGTAAGTGGCTAAAAGAGGGATCTAAATTACCTGATGATTTAAAGTGGGTTAAAAATGGTTTTAAATATTTGGGGGTTTATTTGGGAGATCACATGGAGCTTATGAAAAATTGGGAAGGTTTTATTGAACTTATGGAGGGTAGGTTGAAGAAATGGCATTGGCTTTTACCACGAATGTCTTATAGAGGTCATACACTTATTATTAACAATCTTGTTGCTTCATCTTTATGGCATCGTTTAGCTGTTTTAGAACCTCCTCCAAACCTATTAGTGAAATTACAGACTATTATTTTAATTTTCTTTTGGGACAGATTGCATTGGGTCCCTCTCGAGTGTTTTGTTTTTGGCAAAGGAAGAAGGAGGACAAGGTTTAATTCATTTAGAAAGTAGAAAAGTAGCATTCAGGTAACAGTTTTTACAGAGTTTTTTGTATGGGGATCAAAATGTTTTGTGGAGGAGGGTGACAGAATATTTTTTCTCAAAAGTTGGTAATTTGGGTTTTGGAAAAAATTTGTTTATTTTTGATTTCTCAAGGTATAGTGTGAAGTGTTTGTCACCTTTTTATGTTAGTGTCTTGAAAACCTGGAGGCTGATGGAAACAAAGAGACTTGGGACATCTACTCCTTTGCATTGGCTATTATTAGAACCTATCCTCAAGGGATCTCGTTTAGATTAATCTTGGGACGATATGGCAATGATCTCGGAACTGTTGATGAAAAAGGGAGTTACTACTCTGAGACATTTGCTTGAACTTGTTGGAGCTGAAACGGAAGATGTTGTCTCCTTGGCAAGAAGAATGGAGGTTCGCTCTATCCGGATTGTAGATATGATGCTGAAAAAAATCAAGCAAGTTTTACCTGAAGACGATAAAAGACTAAGAAATGGATGGTTCAATGGTTTTTTCACACCTGATGAAACAGACTGTTTCTTAAAATTGTGCAATAAGCTGCAGCTGAAGGATTTTTAATGTTCTGGTCCTTTTTTAGAGAAGGAAAAAAATTTATGGACACCACTAGATTCTGTGAATGGGAAAATACTATATAAAATATGTGTTAAGGCTTTAAATAAGGTTAAGTTAAAAAATAAAAAAGATACTCCTTGGAGAGATTATTTTAAAGTTGATCCTGATGTGAAACCGCTTTGGGGGTTACTTTATAAGCCACCATTGACTAAAAATGCTGGTGATTTACAGTGGAGAATTTTACATGGTATTGTTGCAGTTAATGCTTTTGTTTCCATTATTAATCCTGTTGTTTCAGATAATTGTCCTTTTTGTTCATTAAGAGAAACTATTTATAATGGATTTATTCATACTTCTTAGTGATATTTGGAAATTGTTTGGGGAAGGTTTTACAGAGCAGTCTTTTATTTTTGGTTTTTCATATAACAAAAGAAAGAAAAAAAAAGGAAGGCTGTTGAATTTTTTCCTTGGTCAAGCAAAGTTGGCAATTTTTTTGAGTAGGAAATTTAAGCTTGATAATGAGCAACATACTAATTGTGTAAAGCTTTTCAAGAGTATGGTTAGATTAAATACTATTTCAAAATGGATGAGTTGGATGTTTTCAAAAATATTTGGGATTGTGAAGGAAGTCCGATTTATTGACCCAGTCCCAGACCAATCAAAAGCTACAACTCTTTTGAATTTTTAATCCTTAGTTTTCCTCATCCAAATTGCAAAGCACTAAAACCACTTTTGCTTGTTGTTTTGTACCGTCCACCAGGCCCTTACTCTCAATTTTTAGATACATTTTCAGAGATTTTATCTGATTTAGTGTTAAATACAGATAAGGTTATTATAGTCGGGGATTTTAACATTCATGTTGAATTTTGATTGCCTAAATGTAGCCTTTAATGCTATCTTAGACTCAATTGGCTTTGCTCAAAACATTAACAAACCTACCCACCTTTGTCGTCATTCTCTAGACCTTTTGCTTACATATGGTATTGAGTGTAAAGACATAACAATATTTTCTCATAACTGTCCTGTCCGGACCTTTTTTAATAACCTTTGAGTTAATTTAACCGAGTACTCTGTTCCGCTTTTAATTTCCTCATTATCACAGAAAAACACAGTGGAGGGCAATAATTTTGCTTCTTCCCCTTCACAAATTGATTCTCTTGTTGATAGTGTTACTTCATCATTGTGTGGTGCATTAGACAATGCAGCCGCCTTGAAAAAGAAGGTAATTATTCACAGGAGGCAGGCTCCTTGGTTTAATTTAGATCTGCATACTTTAAAGCACAATGTTAGAAAACTGGAGAGAAAATGGCACTCTACACACCTAGAGGATTCCTACATAATCTAGAAAAATAGCCTACTGTTGTATAAAAAGACACTTCGCCAAGCCAGAACAGCTTATTTCTCATCATTAAAGAACAATCCTAGGTTTCTCTTTAGTACAGTTGCTAAACTTACACAGAGTCATAGCTCTGTTGAGCCATCCAGTCCCTTAGCTCTCAGCAATCATGACTTTATGAGATTCTTCTTAAATAAAATTGATTCTATTAAAAATAAAATATTTGACATACTCTCGAAGATGATTACTTCATCCTCAGCAAGTGAGACAACATTGGAAGTAACTGTAGAACCTGATCTGTGTTTGGACTGTTTTGATCCTGTGGAGCTTCCTGAGTTATCAGAAATATTAGCTTCATCTAAACCTTCAACTTGTATGTTAGACCCAACCCCGACCAAATTATTTAAGGAAGTGTTCCCTCTGATTACCAGCCCCATTTTAGATATGATTAATCTATCCTTAGTAAATGGATATGTACCACAAGCTTTTAAGGTAGCTATAATTAAACCTTTACTTAAGAAACCTTCGCTTGATCGAGATGACTTAAAAAATTACAGACCTATTTCCAATCTTCCATACTTATCTAAAATTCTTGAGAAAATAGTTGCTAATCAAATGTGTGAGCATTTATACAGCAATGACCTGTTTGAAGAGTTTCAGTCAGGCTTCAGAGCTCATCATAGCACTGAAACAGCTCTGCTGAAAGTCACTAATGATATTCTTATGGCCTCAAAATATTCTCTTAGAAAGGCTGGAATATTCTGTAGGGATCAGGGGAACAGTGCTAGGCTGGTTTAAATCTTATTTGTCTGACAGATTCCAGTTTGTTCATGTAAATTGTAAATCATCTTCAAACTCCAGGGTTAAGTGTGGAGTACCACAGGGTTCAGTACTTGGGCCAATTCTCTTTACTATATATAGGGTTGGACACATGAAACTGAAACACGTGGTTTTAGACCACAATAATTTATTAGTATGGTGTAGGGTCTCATTTTGCGGTCAATACAGCATCAATTTGTCTTAGGAATGACATATACAAGTCCTGCACAGTGGTCAGAGGGATTTTAAGCCATTCTTCTTGCAGGATAGTGGCCAGGTCACTACGTGATACTGGTGTGAAAACGTTTCCTGACTCGCTCCTCCAAAACACCCCAAAGTGGCTCAATAATAATTAGATCTGGTGACTGTGCAGGCCATGGGAGATGTTCCACTTCACTTTCATGTTCATCAAACCCATCTTTCACTGGTATTGCTGTGTGTATTGGTGCATTGTCATCCTGATACACGGCACCACCTTCAGTATACAATGTTTGAACCATTGGATGCACATGGTCCTCAAGAATGGTTCGGTAGTCCTTGGCAGTGACGCGCCCATCTAGCACAAGTATTGGGCCAAGGGAATGCCATGATATGGCAGCTCAAACCATCACTGATCCACCCCCATGCTTCACTCTGGGCATGCAACAGTCTGGGTGGTACGCTTCTTTGGAGCTTCTCCCCACCGTAACTCTCCCGGATGTGGGGAAAACAGTAAAGGTGGACTCATCAGAGAACAATACATGTTTCGCATTGTCCACAGCCCAAGATTTCCACTCCTTGCACCATTGAAACCGACATTTGGCATTGGCATGAGTGACCAAAGGTTTGGCTACAGCAGCCCGGCCATGTATATTGACCCTGTGGAGCTCCCGACGGACAGTTCTGGTGGAAACAGGTGAGTTGAGGTGCACATTTAATTCTGCCGTGATTTGGGCAGCCGTGGTTTTATGTTTTTTGGATACAATCCGGGTTAGCACCCGAACATCCCTTTCAGACAGCTTCCTCTTGCATCCACACTTAATACTGTTGGATGTGGTTCGTCCTTCTTGGTGGTATGCTGACATTACCCTGGATACCGTGGCTCTTGATACATCACAAAGACTTGCTGTCTTGGTCACAGATGCGCCAGCAAGACGTGCACCAACAATCTGTCCTCTTTTGAAGTCTGGTATGTCACACATAATGTTGTGTGCATTTCAATATTTTGAGCAAAACTGTGCTCTTACCCTGCTAATTGAACCTTCACACTCTGCTCTTACTGGTGCAATGTGCAATCAATGAAGACTGGCTACCAGGCTGGTCCAATTTAGCCATGAAACCTCCCACACTAAAATGACAGGTGTTTCAGTTTCATTGTCCAACCCCTATATATATTCCATTAGATAAAATTATCAGGCAGCATAGGACAAATTTTCACTGTTACGCTGATTATACTCAGCTTTACTTATCCATAAATCCTGCTGAGCCCAACCAGTTAGATAGACTTTAAGCATGACTTGAAGACATAAAAACTTGGATGACTTTAAATTTTCTGCTTCTAAATTCAGACAAGACAGAAGTTGTCGTCTTTGACTAAGCAGTTTCTTTTTTAAAGACTCCGTTCCAATCACTTAACCTGGATGGCATTAAATTGACCTCCGGTAATAAAGTAAAAAACCTTGGTGTTATTTTTGACCAAGACATGTCATTTAAATCCCATATTAAACAGGTTTCTAGGATTTCCTTCTTTCACCTCCGCAACATTGCCAAAATTAGAAATATCCTATCCAGGTCTGACGCTGAAAAACTAGTCCATGCATTTGTTACTTCAAGGCTGGACTATTGTAATTCGTTACTATCAGGATGTCCACAAAATGCAGTTAAAAGCCTTCAGCTAATTCAGAATGCTGCAGCAAGAGTTCTGATGAAAATTAAAAGGACAGATCATATTTCTCCTTTTTTAGCTTTCCTTCATTGGCTCCCTGTTAAATCCAGAATAGAGTTTAAAATTTTCCTTCTCACATAGAAAGCCCTTAATGATCTAGCTCCATCATACATCAGAGATCTGATTGTTCCATATGTTCCTAACAGAGCACTTCGTTCTCAGACTGCAGGTTTACTGGTGGTTCCTAGAGTCTCTAGAAGTAGAATGGGAGGCAGATCCTTTAGTTATCAGGCTCCTCTCCTGTGGAACCAGCTCCCAGTTTTAGTCCGTGAGGCAGACACCCTGTCTATTTTTAAGGCTAGGCTTAAAACTTTCCTTTTTGATAAAGCTTATAGTTAGAGTGGCTTAGGTTATCCTGAGCTATCTCTGTAGTTATATTTCTATAGGCTTAGGCTGCTGGAGGACATAATGACCACTTTCACCCTCTTCGCTACATTCTCACACTAATCTCCAATTTTGCATTATTTGCTGTTATTTCAGCTTTTAACTTTATGTTCTCTCTATTCTCTTCCTAGAAGCTACACCTGGCCTGACTCTGTGTCACCTTTCTGGAGAGGGACATCATCCAAGCTTCTGCTGGCAACAACTTAATGCTCACCCTCTACTGATGATCCACATAGCCCTGTCTTTTAGTGTTTAACCCTTTCTCTCTCCTAGACATAGCTACTGACTGAGCTTCTACTGTGACTAACTCTATGTGCATTCTTTCAAACTCTATCCTTGAAAACTGGCTCAGATTTTATCTGTTCTTTCTTTCTAGATGAAACGACTAAAGGAGCTACATCCATTAACATTTACTTTTCCTTCCCATATAACGTACTTCTGGATCAGTGCTTCTGTGTTCTTTTTGTGTCTCTACTCTGTTCTCTCAAACCCCCAGTCGGTCGGGGCAGATGGCCGCCCACACTGAGCCTGGTTCTGCTGGAGGTTTCTTCCTGTTAAAAGGGAGTTTTTCCTCTCCACTGTCGCTACATGCATGCTCAGTATGAGGGATTGCTGCAAAGTCAACGCCAGTGACTGTCCACTGTCTCTACATGCTCATCCGGGAGGAGTGAATGTTGCAAGTCACTGACTGGATGTAATCTGCTGAGTTTCCTTTGATAGAAAAAACTTTTTATCCAATTTGAATAAATAACTGAATCTGACTGCACTGTTCAATGATTACGATTAATTGGAATGTATGTACCTGACTTTTGTGAAGTGCCTTAACACAACATGTGTTTTGAATTGGCGCTATATAAATAAACTGAATTGAATTATGAATATCAAGCAGAGCTTTAAAGCGTTAGCTGTAATGCTCCACTTGTGAAAGTAAATCTGTTGGGCTTTTTCCTGGCACTCAACAATTCTGAGTGCTACTCTGCCGGACAGGACACGGTAAAAAAAGAAAAAGAAAAAAGGTTGCGTTAGGGAAGTTGGTCAGAGTTGATAGGAAGAAGGAAGAAGCTATATGCAGGATGAACCTGATTGTCGGGATCTGGGTTGTGTCTTTGTGTATTTTGTGTTTGCAACATGTTTTCAGTCTTTTCAGACGTTGCTGGAGTTCTCAGGTGTGCTGGGTGACAGGTGCGACTTATTCTGCTGATTGCTTTGAGGAGTACTTAAGCAGGAGGCTGCCAGCACTTCGACGGCAGAGTGTTTGCCTTCCGTGGTAACAATCTTAGCCAATGCTAAGTCTATGCTTTGTCTTTTGCCTTTGTAGTGACTTTGTTTATGTCCCTTTGCAGACTAACAAACTGAACTTTGGATCTATGTCACTGGATTACTGACTTCACACCTAAGAGCTTTCTGAATGAATTACGTTCTGAGTACTTCGTTTCCAAGTATTGTCTCTGTTTGCATCATCGTTTCAAGCTGGCAGTTTCCCTGCTTCCTTCGTCTCCAGGATCAAGAACTAAGCGTACCCTGTCCACTCTCTAACGCAAGTATCAGCACAAAGGAATTAACTCTCTCATCTCTAAGCTCATCTAAGAAGCAACTAAGAAACCTACTGAACAAACTCAACCACGACAACTCGGATCGGTTCAGTTACGTTGTTCCCTGTTTCATCAATACTCTTCCCCTCACAGTTGGTGTTTTTGTCCGTTTCCGTTCCAGAATATTTTGTGACAAAATAAATATTATTTTCACTTTTTCTACTTTCTCCAGAGTGTTCTCTGTATGTGGTTCAGAACTCTTTCGAAAACAATGACACTGATAAAAAACCTGTGACTGCAAAAGACTTGAGACAGGGGTGGATGTTCACCTTCCAGATGGACAATGCCAAAATTCCATCCAGAACAACAAAGGAATGGTTTAGAACAAACTATATCAATGTATTAGAGTGGCCCAATGCAAGGACCGAAATCCAACTGGATGTTGTCAAAACTTGACAACTCTTCATCTCTCTTCATTCAAGCAGACAGGGGTTCAAGTATTTACAAAAGAACAATAAACGGTTGCTGAAAGAACAATTTCTGGAGGCGTAACGTTGTTAGAGACATAAATAATTGGGATCTGTAAATGCACTGAAAGGTGGTTCTTCAAACAAACGGTTCTAGGGGGATAAACACAAAGGCACACCACACATTTTAGATTTCTTTGGTTAAACTTTTTGCGCTTCTTCACTCTTTTCACTTCCACTTAACATTTTTGCACTGCTATGCTTTTGTCTATCATATCAAATCTCAACAGAATACAGTGGGGCTTGTGGTTGTTATGACAAAATGTAAAAAGGTTCAAAGGGTATTATTACTAAGGTACTGTAGATAAGTGCAATGCTATTTATTGGAAAACAAATCTTCAGAAAGGTATATTTATCAGCTCACAAGGGCAAACTGTAGATGACTAAAGTGCAGTTAAGAAATCACGATTGTGCTCATCTGGATTTTTAAGTAAAATATCCTATGCACATGTTATATGAATAAAATATGTTCAAATGAGTTCTACTACATTTAAAAGAGGCATTCCCTGTGAAAGAAAGATGTTGGAGGTGGAATTAAGCTTGTCTTGTGGCTGCTATGAAAAGAAGTGGGAATTTATGCATTGTGAAGGAGCTGTTTTGCTATTTGTGAGTCTTGTTTTTACCAAGACCTGCCAGATATTTCATAAAAACCTCAGGCAACTATGCCAACATGTGAAAAAGGAATTTAAAATTTGTTTTTTTAAGACAAGATGAGAAAAGACTTTCATTCTTGAAACATACAGGACAGTACCAGTGTTGCTATCCGTGGTGACGCAAGTTTTACATCAACATACATGGCAAAAGAACCTACTCCAAAACAAACATCTAGAACAAACCCAACATCCATCAACAAATAAAAATTTACAGGAATGAAAAAGAGCAAGCCAAAAGAGCTATTTGACCACAATAACAGAATGTTTAAAAATGTGAAGATGATGGTTTCAGACCAAAAAAAAAAAAAACAGCCCATCAATTGTCAAGGATGGGACTGGTGCTATCATGCTGAGGGTCTGTTTTGCTGCCATTGATACTCATACATTATCAAAGGTGGATGGAATAATGAAGGAGGAGGACCGCCTCCGAGCTAATATTAAGCTTCTAGAATGACTTCGAAATCAATGCAACTGGAAATTCATGAACAATTTTTAAAAGCTAGGTCAATATCAGGAAAATAACCTATTTCACAGAGCTCTGCATTTTCTCATAAGAAAAGGGGTTGAATATCTAGCCAGAATGTGGCCAGAAACATGTCCCTGGGTACAAAAAGCATGTGGTTTCTCGCCAACTTGTGATTTATTCACATATATATGAAGCTGTATGTGTATATTCCAGCCTGTATGCATCATTCTGACCTTGCGTGGATTAGAAAAAAATGTTCAAACTTGTGAACTTCTACAATTAATCTTTTTAAAGATTGTTGCACCTATATGTCATATAAAAAAGAACTGTGCCCCAAATAATTAAAATTGCAACTTTTTTTTGCACCACATTTGATGTTTTTAATAGTAAGGAAACTAGTTAAGTTTTATATTAGCTGACCTCAGCTTACTGCTTTGGCACATGAAAAGCCTCTAAAGCATTAGGTGGTCGATACGAAAGTCTACCCCTTGCACGCATTGCTGTGACACCAACCTTGACTATTTCCTTTCAGGAGATGGGAATGATGCATAGTTTTCTCGAAAGCTTTGTCTTACATATGGGAAGGCCCATTCTGCAGCCTTTGCAGAAACAGCTGAGGCTGCTCCTTTCTACAGAGGGAAGCACATTTGTTTGACTGACAAACACTTAATGTGATGGTCATATGAAAGCAGCTGTGCACAATCCGTGTATGAACACCAAGGACACATTTTTCTATTGATAAAGTAAGATGTCTTATGCATCTAAATTTCAAAGAAGAGGTTTATGCCATAAAATGTAAGCATTATATTTATTTAGGACTTTTTACATGTTGCTCTTGTTTACCTAAAGACATTTTTTCAATGTCTGTGTCTGTCAAATCAATTGTATCCTCCTGCATTTTTCTCATTTTGATGCATTTCTGAATAGTTACACTGTCATGGTGTGTAAAGGGATTTCACAGTGTCTCAACCATCCTTCCTGGAGTTAATTGCTCAAAAGAGTCCCTGCGCAGTTAAGCCCAAAAAGGATTAAACACCAATTGATCTTCCCCCTCATGCTTCACACTGACAACCTTTACCAATTAATGTATACTGGAAAGGCACTAACAAGCATTAGTCCTTGCTGCTAATCACACTCTGTTTTACAGAGCTGCAGTTTTGCTCATGTTTTTTTTATCTCTCAACACAGCTCAATAGAACATTAATCAGGTATAAATGAAATAAACTCAGCATCTTTGGTTAAACAACTTGAGGTCTGTGCATATTCTTTATTTGACTGCTGTAACATCTGCTTCATCTAACAACACTGGTTTTGGATTAGTAATGATAAATACCTCAGTATGTCTATAGTTTCTTTAGCATAAGGCGCAGTTTTCTTTTCTGAAAGACCATTCAGTGCATCATAGAGATATGTCATTGCTAAACTGATTCATTGAGAAACACAGCTCATTAAAATTGGACTACAGTTTGTCTAAATCAAGCCAGTAATCCCCCCTTTTTTTTTGCATTTTTCTTCTCAGAGTAACTGAAGGTGGAAGAGACTGTGCTTTGGAAAAAATGTGCACACTACTTTACTTTGAATAAACCGGATCACCCTTAGGTAGCTTTGGTCATATCTGCTGTGGCATTGTTCCATGCATTGTTGTAAAACTTTCTTCTGTCAAGAGTTGCATTGATTATGTTTGAGGTTCTTATATTGATAATGGGATTAGGCTGCTGTGTAAGTCTTCTCCAGCACATCACAGGGTATTCAATGGGAATAAATTATGCACTGTGGTTTGTGCAGCATCAATTTATTCTTAACTCCTGCTACCAAGCATATATTATTCTTCAATAAAGTCCTCAACCACATGTACAGTGCTTCAGATGAATGAAATACTCTTTTTTTCTTTTTCTAAATAGTCTCACTTTTAAGTCGTATTTCGGCGAAGTTTAGTCTTTCTTCATACATTGCATATTTAAAGATTTTCACACGTTCTCATCTATATTTGTGATCAGACTTGTAACTTATTTTGTTAATGTTCATTATCGTGTCTGAAGCAGGAGATAGGCGAAACGCATAAAATAAAAACAACAAGAACAGACAACAGGTGTTGGTTGAGTATGCAGCCTGAAGTTGCCCTTTAAATACACCCAGCATATAGATAGGAAACAAAACATTGATCCGGAAAACAGCTATAACAATATCAATAACATTTGTTGATACTACTCAGATGGGCACTTCAACAAAACTGCAAAACAGACAGTATTTTTTCATTTATACACTGGAATTTATTTGCGTTAATTCAATGTCTTTTTTACTCTTATAGCCATATCAGAGACATGTACTAAACTTTAGAAACGAGCAGATTTTGAATCAAAGGCACATAAACTAAATTACAAGAACATAAAGAATAAGAATGGAGGACAGATGGCTACTGAAAATGTTGATGATAAAGTGGCATAAAAAATGGCGGTTATATGCTGTGCTATAGGTGAAATGTTGTCACTCCGTGTATGGTAAGTATGGAAGCCCTGCCTTCAAGAGTTCTTACTGTGTGAGAAAAGAACATTTTAAAATTTGTAATCTTCCTTCAAAAACTTTAGGGAACCCGATCAAAAGTTATTTAAGCTAGTAGCATCAATCTTTATAGGTTTTCTGGCAACAACATATGACCGGATTTGCACTTTAAATATGTCTCTTATTAAGATTCGATTTCTGTTTGGTCAAGTCATTTCTTATCAAAAGTATCCAAGATTTATTTATTCTTTATCACAGTCGTTCAGACTTCAATAATTCGTTAAACATTTTCCAACCCAAATGTAGTAGCTTTTGATGCATTCTGGCATGCCTTTTATGGGAAGAGAAGGTACTTACTGGATCAATTGGTGTTAGATAAACTACTTGCCTGATGTGAAATATTTACCACTCTAGCATCTGTCCAGTGGGAAGCCCTAACCTATTTGCTTTGTTAAATGAATGTTTTCATTTCTATTTTGTACGAGGTTCAGGTAACTTGCAACCAACAGAAACAAAAATGAAAATGCTCAAATCATATTTTTGTGCTTCTTAGGCTGATTTCTTTGATTTGTTCCAAGAAAGTCTTCTGAGCTCTGATAATATTGATTAGGGAAAGCAACCTCAATCACTTGATCCACAGTTGTTGCGAAATAAAACAAGGTATTGAATATCGAATGATCGGCCCCAGGGGAAATTAACTTGGAATCACAGCAAACAGGCTGTATCAAAAGTCAAGTTAAAATGACAGTGGCAGGAAAGACGGTGAAAAGGAGCTTTGAGGGCGGAAACGTTCATAATGCTTAGTGTTATCTATTGAAGTCGAGAGCTGCAGGTGCTGTAGGCAGCTCCTTCTCTCTTCCTGTGTACACACTTGATTCCTCTGAGAAAAGAGCAGCAACATCTGTTTAACCTTAAGCACTTTTATCCAACTGAGGGATTAATGGATAAAGGCCTGCCAGTAGAGAAACAAGAGTGAGTAGTTGCACTCACCACATTCACTTGTCCCATTTAAAAGCACAAGTACAAAGAATGAACAGCTGTTCCCGAACTTACTTCTTGCATATCTTGCAAAATTTTAAACAAAAGAATGCCCTGGAAGAAAGAACAGCAGACTTCAAGCCAGTAATATCACACAGAATATCCTGTGTTCAGGGTTTCTGTGTAGAGGGAACCTTGAACAGACTGCTTTCAATGGTGGGCAGATGTACTGTTGGAATCCAGCATTGTCTCAATTATAGCCAAGTCCCAGATCTACTTTTTGTGCCAGTTGGAAACAAAACATTATGTATTTACAATTTTATTTTTCCTGCTGCAACCAGCAATAAAACCAAAAACAAGAGGAGCCTGAAGGCATATATTGGACAATGCCAGACATGTTATTGTAGCACTATAATCCTACAACTGAAGGCTGCCAGTTAGATACAAAATCAGCATAGATCACATAAAGACATTTTGTGACATAGGAAACAGAAAAATAGTGATGGTCTTGCATATAGAAAAAACATCTGGCATTCTTAGTTTTTTATTCAACTTTGTGACCAGCCAAAAAAATATTTCTATGTCTGTTTGCTCTGCTGAATTTTTTCTCTATGTAGTGTAAGATAATGGGTAATCCAAGACTTAAAGAGGACATATCATGCAAAATCCACTGTTTTAGCCTTTAAATACATTTTGTAGTGTACCTGGAGTCTGTAGGAGTGCAGCAAAGTTTAATTTTGTCTCTCCAGGTGTTGTGGAGATATCTTTACATTCTGTTTGGGTCGTATATTTCAGGCCATTCAGTTTTCTCTATCATCTGTTGTGTTTTTCGAACTGTTACATCACAGTATTTGCTGCGGATCAGCTAAAAACAGTCATAGATTTCCGGCTGATCATTTTCGCCATATTTATTTCTCATTGCGATTTTGTAGTCCAAGCTCAAGTATGTTTACACTGCAAGAGTATAAGTTCGATTCAGTTGTTGGGTGTATCAACCCACACAAATCATTATGTCATCCCCCAGCATCAGAACCTCTTTGAAGTGCCTGGTTAAATTTTATTTTTCATGGACATGTTCCTACATCAGTGGGGAAATTCCTATTTCCCCACTTATGTCAGCAACCTCTGGCAGTATCAAGAAGGATTTGCTGAAAGACTGATTAAGGGATCAGTTCCTTTTGACGATGGAAATGATGGACACAGCAAATCAGTAAGCTCCTAATAACGCTAAAATGACAGCAAACTTTATTTTAGACATGAAGTTATTGTGTGTTGATATGACGACCTGGCCACTGTGTTGACAGCAGTAGCATCGTGCCTTCTGTTTATGTTAGTGTTGAGTGCTGCTTTTAGCTCCTTGAGGACCTAACTGTACTGCATGTTTTGAATAGTATTATTACATAAACAGTGTTGCATTGTTTTTCCCATTTTTGTCTTGTTTCTGTGGCGCTAGATAATTGTTATTAAACTACAAAAATGCCCGAAGAGGTTAAAGTGGAGTGCTCTTTGACCTGGATGGGGGCGGGGTGTGAAGGGCCTCAGTAGCATTTAAAGAGACCGCACCAAAACAAGTTGCTCTCAGACGCATCTGAGACAGGGGTCAGAGGAGCCTGTGGAGCTACAATAACAAGGAATTCAGACCAAAGCATTTCAGTTTCACTTTATATAGACCACAACTGAATGATTAAAGTGTGAAAATAAACAATTAAAAAGTTTGATATGTCCCCTTTAAATGCTGATCGCCTAGGAGCTTTACAGTGATTTGCTAAAAAAAAAAAAAAAAAAAAAAACGTCCAAGAAAAGTGACTTGAATGTTGGGCATGAAGCTTAGGCTTTACAAAGTGTATTAAAAGTAGTAGAAATGATTACACAGTGTTTGCTAGGAAAACAAAACAGCCAAATGCCATGAAAGTGTTGACAGCCCCATAAAAATAAGCAAAATAAGTGATAATGGCTGTGCCTTGTTGCTGTCTAGCATTTAATGGAGGAAGTGGTATATGGTGCTAATTAAGATCTTTCATCTATTGAGGAAAAAAAAACTATGTAAATATTTGCTTTTAGTGTTTAGCTAGATAACATCTTCTCTCTGAGGTCGGGTGTTAGTGATGTGCTTCATCCTTATCCTTGCTTGCATTAAACCAATTGAATGTAGCTTATTGCTAAATTTATCTGACTTAATGATCAGACCTTAACAACTGGGCCTCAGTGTAAACTACCTGAACATAATCACATCTCTCAGCATAAAAACATCCAGAACCCTGATGGTCTCCATGGATGACATATTGCTCATCGATAAAGTTCTCAGCATAATAAAGTTTTGGACCATTGAACACGAGGGAAGCATAAATCTACACCTTTCTTGGGACTGATTCACCTTAAGCCTCAGTGTGTTCCCCCTGTGATTCAAGCAGCTTTGACATTCACCTGCCTGCCTTTGCGGGCAAAGAAACAGACCAGTAGCTCTAACCTTTACTCAACCAGCGATTTAGCCTGCCTGCCTGTACTGATAACACACTCCATCAGAGTCGCCCCAGAGAGGAAGAGATGCGGGTTCCTCTGCTGTGCTCAGGTTGGGCCTTTAGTCACTGCCACCCATCCTCTGTACGTTTGCCAGCATCCTCCTTTTATCTCAGCCTTGCTAGCCTCCATTTCTTACACCCACTGATCCCTACCACTCCTCTATTCTGCAGCACAAAACCATGGCGTAGAGCCTTGAAAGTCACCTACACAAACTTGCACAGCCTCCAGATGCATCTGCTTGCCATTCAGATGAGAAATGCCTTACTGCAGACACATGCTTGACATTTACCTTTGTTGTGACTCTATCAACAATGGCCCAGTAATATGCTGTGTGACTAATTTGTTCATTTTTGCAGTTCAGCACAATAATGTGTGGCATATGACAGACCTTGATGTTCTCTGCTGCTTGTTAGCAGTAATTACAGTGCCACAGTTGAGTCTTTGATATTATCTTACGAAACCTAATTAGGATGTTGAACTGTTTCACATTTTGTCTTCTATCAACCCAATACATCTTTTTGGGGGGGATTTTATGTGATAGACACAAAGTAGCTCATAATAATGAAGAGGAAGGAAAATAATACTGGATTTTAACTTTTGTTACAAATTAAAATCTGAAAAATGTGGTGTGCATTTGTAATACCCAGTTCAATATTTTGTAGATCCACATCCCTTTGCAATCACAGCTGCTACCTTAGTCGGATTGGATGGGGAGCATTTTACTTTGAAAGTCTTGCTACAGATTGGATTTAGGTGTGGACATTGAAAGGTCCATTCTGCATATGTGTTGACTGAAACCATTTCATTGTGGCTGGATTCTAAGGGTTGTTGTCCTGTTGGAGGTTGAATCTCTGCCCCACTTTCAAGCCTGTTGCTTTTTTCTGTTTGCCATTATATTTAGCTCCAACCATCTTGCCAATAACTCTGGTCTGTTTCTCTGTCTCTGTTGGAAAAAAGCATTTCCACAGCATGATACTGCCACCACCATGTTTTACAGTGGAGGTGAAATGTTCAGGGTTATGTGCGATATTCGCTTTCTGTTGCATATAATTCATTGTGTACACCCCTTGTGTAATTATGGTCTCACATGGTGACCAGAACACATTCTTTCTCATGTGGTGTCCCCTACAGGGCTTGTGTCAAACTTTGAACAAGACTTCTTTGGTTTTTTACATTCTTCTCTTTGTGCATTTGTTTTTGTTAAAAATCTGTCTAACAATGTCTAATAGTTGATAGGTTTCTTGGCCTTTAATACATGTATTGCTTAAAGGTAAATTTATTTTTGACATCTAGGTTTGGTAGATGTTCACTGCAAGTCTAAATGGAGACCTATTTTAGCCAAGATTGAGTAGCGCAACCAAAAAAAAGGAAAGGAGCAACTGTGTCTGGTCTCAAACCCCTACCAGTGTTGGGCTTTTCTAACTGAGCTTTCTAAAGAGATGTCTAATGCTGTACAAATAATACACAAATCCAGGTTTTTCTAACTGTTACAATGACATTATTAATTTTTTTTATCCAAATAAACGTAATCTGTCATCTGCATCCTCTATGTGTTTAGTTCTGCCTGGATATTAAGATTCTTCCTGCGCAACCTTCATTGTTTTTAGAACAACAAACTTGAACTCGGTCTCAGGTGATATCGGGGAAGCATCTTGTTGTCAATGCACATCCTGTACAGCTCAATTGTTTGATGGTACCTTAGATTGAAATGCATGTTTCTATCCGTCAAAATAGTGTCAGTTTGTATATAAGTCATTTTACTTTCCAATATTCTCTGTATTTTTTGCCCACAAATAAAAAAAGTACTTTTCGTACATTGATATTATTACAGCAATATCTCAACTGAGAAAATAATTAAATTAGTTTTTAATACTGGTTTCAATTCAGATGTCTTTCAGTTTCGATTTATGCTTTTTGACATTTTTGCTTTGTTTAGAAACTGTTTAGTAGAATTTTAAGTTTTAAGTCTAAACTGCTTGGTCTAAACCAATATATAGACCACACAAATGAATAGATGGACCATTGACTCATGTCTAAATGAAGTCTACATGTAGCTTCTGCATTAAAATCAGGTCTATTGCTAACTGGGTTGCCACTCATTTGTGGCCAGATTTGTGGTATACACAACTAATAGTTGTCCTGTCAACAGATTTTCCAAGATGAACTGGGCCCAGCTCAGTCCCTGCAGTCCACAGTTGGCCCAGAACATCCCTGTAAACATGGAAGTCAAGAACCAACCACATGGCGACATGGCCCAAGCCCTCACACAAATACAGCCACACCAGTGGGGCGCCCCCTTCACTGATATCCCCTTCACTAACAGTCACCACTTAGCCAGTGGGAGCCAGGGGGTGAAGAAGGGAAGAACAACAGAAGGCAGGAGGGGATGAATGCAAAGGAAGCAACATGAATCCACTGCTTGGAACCAATCTCCCATGACCCTGGTCACCAGCCCCGAAGTATATGCACTTTGATTGATTTTTGTTTTTTTTACATTTTTTTCTTTTTCATTCTACTTAATACTTATGTGCTACTTTATGCTCGTCAGTTACAGAAAATCCCAACTAGAATACATTAAAACTTTTAATGTAATAAATGTAAAAGTTCAAGGGGTCTTGATTTCTTAGGCACTCGAAAGTGTTACACACATATTTAAATCAAAGACCATCCATATGTCCTACATGAAACACTGGATTAAAACAATCAGATAAACTTCTGCAGAATGAAGTACTATGTCGTACTTTGCTGCTGTGAAGGTAAAGTGTCCAATCTTATATTTGAGAATATTGCACTTCCAAGCACAGGAGATTTTACAGAGCTGTCATCACCTAATGTGCAGCTGAGAGTTGTCTATTCAGCACAAAAAAGGTGTTCAGCAGAGAGTTGTTTTTTCCACATTATTTCCCACTGACAGATGCTCACTAAATCTGTGCTCCGAGTGATTATGTTTGTCAGGACAGTGGTCTGTTTGACGAGCAGCAGAGAGAGAGATTGGAAAGTGAGAATACCCACCAAAGATAGACAGCTGCAACGTTGTGTTGATTGCCACTTCCTCTTGTGTGATTGGAAATTTAGTTTTTTTAAGCCTCTGTCTGCCAAGCTCTTGATGGCACCCTTCATCTCTATGCCGAAACGCTACAGCCACTTTCACTCATCCTCCGTCTGAAGGACCAGGATGGAACAGGAAAAACTGTGTTTTTGCACTTTTGGTCCACATGCAGAATAAATACCAATGCTTGTGTGTATGCAATCAGACTCTTTTGCTCCTGCAATTGGAGTAACAAATTGTCTTCCTTGTAATCAGTCTCCCTTTGCCTGCTGTTCTCATCAAAATTCTCTGAATGATCTGTTGCCATGGTACCTTGAAAATCTGCTGCTGATATATATATTTTTTTCTTCCTGAGATGGCATTTCTCCTTTTTTTCTCCATCTACTTTACAGATAGAATCACTTAGGATCATTTCAAAACAATATAGGTGCCAAATGTAAAAATAGATTGCTAGGACAAAGAAAAACTTCTGCAAGATTGTCAAACTATTTTTGTCTGAATGCACAAACAATTTTCAGAAGAACTGGGTTTAAATTTCTCTCCGCAGGGCCAGCTGTTAAATCAGGCACCTCATTATCAGTATTCGTGTATCTTGTCTGTAGACAGAATAAATATAATGGGTGGTTTTTAATTGATCTTTAAAAGCCTTCTCTCAAAATGCTTCCCCTCACACAAGAAACCAGGAGCACACTGTGTTTGCCTCACTTTCTTCACACCATGGCCTGGAGTCATGTGGGAGCTGAACTCCCATAGGAAGGTGTCTGAACTTCTTTATAAGCAGTTAGTCTTAAATCAGTGGGGGTTGCTAATACACCATCTGACTGAGGAAGAAAAAAAATCAAGATTTTACCCAGCCTCAAATCTGAAAAATTATGCAGCAAAACAACCACGTTGAAAGACACATTCTTGCAGAAAAGATGTTTCAAACCGCTTGATTTTTGTTCTTTGTCAGTGTTGAGCAGACAAAATGAAAGTGATTCCTGACACTACTATAATTAGGGAACAAATTCTCAAAAATATGTCAGTTTTTGTTGGTTTCTTTGACCTATTTCTCAGAACCAATTTACTTCAAATTGCTTGTTCAATGTTCACTTTCTCTAGTCTATTGGGCACATCAGAGCAGCATTTTTTGTGTTGATTTTGTAATGTAGATGCTTTGTACCCTTATGTAGACGTTGTACATAGTTATTAGATGTGTTATACAGTATCAGCTGCTTTTCATGATGGTCAAACTTGTACCTGCCCGCTGAATTGAACGAACCAAGTCAACTTGTTATTCTTTTATTGTTTCATTGTTTAACTTATTGCATTCAAATGGAGGGCTAAAGATTGTTTATATGGCAAGGAGATAAATCATCACCATAGTTGAATCATCAAAATGCCAGTGCAAATATGCAAAAAGCTGGTCAGCAACTATAAGAGGGGTTCAGTAACAGTGATGCCAAAAATATTTCTTTCCAATTAATGAGAAAGGTATCAATTAATTTTGACATGACATTTTTTTAATACAACATAAATAAATTGCTATAGTTTGAAACTGATACTCTTTTTACTGTGTTTTATTATCATTTCAGACAGGGCCTATTTCAGTTACTATCTGTAATAAAGTTCTTAGTTGAACGTACATAATTTTACATGTAAATCTGTCAGGGGTATGAAAGATTTTAGGCTTAAGTGTTGATGCCACAATGGGGGAAGCTTACAAATATGTGCAACAATATGGCTCAGGTTGGTGAAGTTTGAAGTTGAAATTAGGCATCAGAATAGGGAAGAAAAGGGATTTAAGTGAGTGGTCGTTGCTACCAGTAGAGCTGGTCTGACTATTTCAGAAACTATCAATCTACCATCTTTTGAGTTTACAGAGAATTATCCAAAATAGAGAAAATAAGTGAGCAGTAGTTGTTTTAATACAAGTTATTTTTATTTACTTTTATTTTTGTTACAAAAGCATATCATTTTATTTTTGTCTTTCGGTTTGGTGTCATTTGTTATTAACATTGTTTGCAACATTTCAGTCAGGGTGCTCGTCATGTCAATTCTACGCCGTTTTGTAGTTTTAGTATGTTTGTTTCTTAATTCTTGGCCACAAACGAAACCATTTGCTATAGACTTCGAGAACCTTTGGTAAACCAGTAGGTTTACAATAATCAACTCATAGTCTGCTGTAAAAAAAACCAAAAAAAACCAGTGATTATTTATCTCCATCATTCATAAAAACACTTATCACTCAAGAGAAATAAACAAAACATGCAATGGTAAAGTTTAATTACAAGTATGACATGAAAGTATATTAGGAGGATATGACAATGTGTAGGTTTGAAATAGAGAAGGGCTAATTAATCTAAAGCAGTGTACATTGGGAGCTTCACATCTGTATTTAAGTCACAACATATAGAAAGAACTAAAGTGGATCTTAAGTCGAACAAAATCATTCCAGCTGCTGTTGAACAATTAAATCAATAGCTTTATAGTCCAAAAACAATGTTGCAGGCTATCATACAGACATTCCTCAACATTTAAAATGCATATGGTCTTAATTGACCATATAGAAGAATATATAAAACATGTGTAAGACTGCAGGCAAAGAAAAATTCATTAACTACAGAACAACAGAAATGATGGATGATTTCATGCCTTTGTTGAAATTGAGACAGAGTGCTCTTTGAAATATTGAATTACTAAGTACAGTGGCTCCATTAAGAGCACATGTGTCAAAGAAATCTTGTAGAAAGCCATCTTAAAGGAGACCAGGCATCCTAATTGAGCTTATTTTATTGCCAAGGAGAAGGTATCTGTTAGTCCAGTAGGAGTTTACATTTTATTATAATAGATGGACAGTGACCTTTTGAATCCTTCCTTTATACAAGTCTTAGCCAAAGATCATTAATGAGAAACCAAATTTTTAAAATGTATCATTTGGCTGTTTTAAAAGGGGAAAATGTCAGATCCTTAATTACACTCAGTTATATAATTTTTTATAAGTTTATATTGTGCCATTCATGTTCCTGGGAATTACCCTTATATGTTATGGAACAATAAATAAAGCATTTCCTCTCTAAAACACAACTGTTCTTATAGCTTGCCTTCTTAAAGATAAGCAAATGTGTGATTTTGAAGACAGGCTGCTTGTAAGTGAGCTGTACCTCACACTTCCCCAGATGGCCTGTGTCCATCTTTAAGATCTTCAATGCAAGGACACCTTTAAGACTCCTTGGAGCAATAAAGTGGTACATTTTTATTTAGAATAGAATGTATGAAGCATAAAAACATTTAGCACTCGTTGGACGTCAATGGGAAGAGTGAAACAATATATTTCTGATGGCCGTAATCATCAGTTCAGCCTTATTTTCTTTTGGTTCCTTATACTGTAAAGATTTGAGCACAAATGTAATTGAAGTGCACTGCATAAAGGAATTGTGTTCACACAATATGTCTGGTGACACAGTCTGCTATTGCTGCTGTCTGTTTTTAATCCTCATCTACAGCTGTGAAAGATCTGTAGAAGATAATTATTTTATTTATTTAAACCCTTTAAACCTTGGTTACTTAGTACTTTACATAAATTCACAGACAATATGAGACAAGTAAAATAAATATTAAAAGACAAAAAGCAAGAAACGTTACAAAATACCAAATCCCACAAAGTGAAATGTGAAAAGTCAAAAGTCATGGTAGTTTGGAATGTGAAGACAGGCCTCCAGGAGGAAAACTGTTCACCAGTCCTGAGACAATAAACCAAGATACCCTCTGTGCTCTTTGATCACATAACACTATTCGTTTCATAGATTCAACAAGCTGTCAAAAACATCTTCTGACCAACCTGTAAATTTTGTTGAGCCTGTGTGACTTGTGGCCCCACTCTGACAGGAGTGGTGCCTGGTGTGGTCTTCTGCTTGCTGTAGCCAATGTGTCTCAAGGTTTAACCCTAATGGTAAGGAGTGAATATTTCAGTTGCTGTTGCTTTTCTAGCAATTTCCACCAATCTGGCCATTCTCCACTGACTTCGGACGACAAAAAATGTTTTTGTCCACACAACTGCCGCTCACTGGATATTTTGTATATTTTTTGGACCATTCTACATGAAAACCCGAGAGGTGATGCTTTATGAAAATCCCAGTAGATCAGCTATTTCAAAAAGACTTTGACCTGCCCATCTGATAACCAGTGATAGGAATTTCAACCTGGAAAGACTCACAAAGAGAAGACAGGGATGCAGTTAGTTAAGTTTATTAGTGAATGTTTATTTCTTTGGCACTCTGACCCCAGTGGAAGACGTGAATGCTGAGAATGACATGCACTTGAATGAACATCTTAGGGTTAGATTTAGAGATGTCTTCCCCCCTGGGATCCGATCCTGGTGGTGGAGTGGAGGCCTGAGGAGATCTGGAAGGAGTTTGAAGGCCAAATGGTGGAGATGGAGTGGAGGAGGGTCAACGTTCAGCTGCAGAAAGGAGGGATCCATGGATGAAGATCTTTTAAAGCGGAGCCTTGAAGGATGATTGGCTGGGGAGAAATGCAGACTTGATGCTGATTGGTGGAGCAGAGCCGCATGGAGGAGTAATTAGACGAAGCTGGAGGTGATGGTGAGTCTTCCATGTTGAATTTTCGCTACTTATTTCGTTACTAATGGCATCACTTTTTTCAGTAACGAGTAACACAGAGAAAATCAGACTAGTAACCTAATAGAATATAAAAGAGAACAATTACAAAATGATAAATAAACACAAAGATACTAAATGGGAAACTGAACTAGGAAATACAAGGAAACCAGAGCACTACAATAATAAATAATAATAACAATAACACAGAGAAAACTATACTAAGTCAAAACTAAGAAAGCAACAATAACAAAAGGAGCAATGAACGTGGAGGGTGCCAACACTAGGAGGAAATAAACAATCAGGAGTGAGAGGAAGTAACCAAAACAACCACAACTACCAAAATACTAAATATAAACATAAAAAGTGACTAAACACAAAGTCCAAACCCTGACATTGATAGTGGAGTAACTCAGTTACTAACTCAGTTACTTTTTGGGAGAAGCAACTAGTAACTATAACTACTTACTTTTTTAATGGAACATGTCCAACACTGCTGATACCAAACACTATTTTACCTTTACCTTTAATCTTTCTTTTGCATTTCTGTTTTTAATTTGATCTTGTATTTTCATTTGATTTGATAGCTTTTATTGTGATTTAACATATTATTTTATTTCATTTTGCAGGTTTTATTTATTTGAAGGTAGAGAAGCTGAAGTACTCAACAGTTTTTACTATATAAACCAAGAGACTGTGTTGTTTGGAACTAGACTGATTTTGGGGTACATAGCTTTTATTTAGCTGCAAAAAAGTTCCAGTTCCATTGATAGCATATTAAATAACACCCTTTTGTACTGTGACTGAGAACAGCAACATTGTGAGATTCAATGACTGAAATAAGGCTGCGCTAATCTGTTGCAGAGCGCTGTCGGTGCTCTAATGATGCTGCTCTTCCTGTGGGCAGCTTTTTATTGTCCCTGTCACTGCGCTAATTTTAATCCCATTGCCAGGTACGCATACACATGAGACCATTCACTCACAGGTTCAACTGCTGCAGCAAAGACATTAAGAGTCCTCTGGGTTCAGGCAAGGAAAAAAATGTTAAATTTCTGCAGCACCTAATGGAAACTGATTTGAACAATTTGTTAAAATAGCAACCAGGACATCTTTGCTGAGAAGAAAAAAAATACTTCTGAGATGGATGCACAGTGACTTCTCTCACTTCAATGCAAATTAAGCAACCTCAGCATGTCATGTGTTCCAGGTCATTAGACACACCTACAGGGATATTAGCTGCTGGGTGGTGTCTACTGGAACTCAGTCCGGATCCCCCCTTTCATGTTTTGCATTTTGTGGAATTGTAAGTTTCCTAATTAGAGCGAATGGATCACACTGACGTAATCTGCTATTATGCTTTCAAAGAGTACAGTGCACTAATTTCATCACTTCAGGGAGTGCAGACTGTTAAGATGGACAATATCTCGATAACAGACTAATCAATCACTTTTAGAGTGCATTACAGTGAGATGGAGCTTAGCCCCATGGAAGGCAGCCCGATATAAATAGCAGATTGGCTGTTTTTCAATTTCCATCAGTATTCGCTGCATGTGTCTCATGCACTCACCAACCTCATGAACACACATCCTCATTCAGGCTCGGAGTAATCTCATAATGAAACTTGCAGTTCTGCAGAACAATGGCGCCCCGTTAAAAAGGCACAAAACTGTTTTGTGCGGTGCATTTAAAATTGTTGTTGGCGTGGTTCGGATCTCTTTACATATAATTATGCTTTGAATATTTGTTGAGTTAGAGCTGAAGAGGTATAGGCTTTGATCAAAAGTGTTATTTACGAGTGCAAGAGTCTGGTGAGTTTGTGTCGGAAAATGAAAGGGGGCTGGCCCAATCATTTTGAAGTGGCCTTTAATTACAGCAGGCTGTTCATTTTGTGTGAATCGCAAAGCATCAGATAATTGTGAATGCAGCATGTTGTAGTGATAAAACAACAGCAGTTTAAAACCTGCACCTCTTAAGGCACAAAAAATAATTTAATATTTCAAAACACTAACTAGGAGAAAGAAAATCTGCTGTAAAGATTTGCTCTTCTTAAAAGTGTCACTTTAGGACCATAAAGTGTGCATATGCTATTAGAATTAGCCACTTTATTCATTGCTGCCTAACTTCTAATTATTTCACCATTATTACAGTTGAACATTTGGGAGTGGTTAGGTGTAATAAATTGAATGTGGCTTACATTTCCCTTTTTATGTGTAAAACATTTAAATCAAGCTTACTTAAAGGTAGAAATTCCTCTTCTGTGATTCTTCACATCTCACCTCTCCTATTTTCAACTACTGTTCATCTAAATATAAGTGCTGCCTATGCAATAATCCTGCTGCCAAATCGAATTTGATTTCAGAGGATTTGTCAAGTCCAGCAGAATTCCTTTTTGTAGTCACGTTATGAGGTCCCCATACAAGCAGTGGGGATCAATATTCACAAAAGAGGACATTGTGGGCATGCTGCAGATGTCGGTATAATGATTACAAACAGGTGATCTGTGCCTTTCTTTTGCTTCTCCAAGAGGGTTAGCCATTGTTTTTTTGTTTTCCTCAGTGTGAAAATATCATAGTTTTAGTTTTCTGTTGGCTTGATGTTTCATGTCTGTTGGCAAAGAAAGAGAAATTGTGCCAAAAGACAATGAAGCCTGACTGAAAAATGTAGGTGGTGAAGGTATTCGTGCTTCTGGTTATTTTAATCAGGGTTCCTGCACATTTTGTCTGTTAAAATTCCATACTTTTGCAGTCTCAAGGTTTCAAAGTTCTCAGTCTATTTACAGTCATTTTTAAACCCACATATACAAAGGTTCATGGAATAATGGAATAAAGGTATTAGGAAGGAAGGAAGGAAGGAAGGAAGGAAGGAAGGACGGATGGATATGGGTCAGATGCATAGATTCGTGGATGTAAGCAAATGAATGTATGCATGTTAGAATGAATGCATGTTTGAATAGTAGACGGTTAGCTTGAGTCGCTGCTGGATGGGTGAACATATGGATACAACTATTGACTGAGCAAAAAGATGTGCAATCTTTAAACATAAATACTTGTCAATATCTTTTATTTTTCCATACTTATCCAGAAATTGAAAACTTGCAAATCAAATTCTACACTTTTGCAGACTGTGTGGGAATCTGCTTATTACTCATTGAAGATGTGCTAAAAATCAACCTGAACACAAATCAGTGCACCATGTCCCGCCTGGTTGGGATGAATGTTGTGTTTGAAATGCAGGATTGAACCCCCACACCCCCTCCATCCCTCTCAGTCCCCTTTCTTCCTCCCTTCCTGTCTGCTATTGCAGTATCATATTGTGCTGGACCATGAGCTACCAGCCCAACCCGGAGAATCACAAACACCCCACAGCATGCCTCCTCTCCTCTCCCTGTTTAAATATATAAATTCTTGCAAAACTCTTCACAGAAAAACACCCCCCTCAGTTTGTCGCGTTTATTCGCTTTAAACGGAACTCTAATGACATCACATTGCTGCAATGCTGCGCTGTCCATGAAAGGTGTCAGTCGTTTCCTGTGATAACCGAGGAAGTGTCCACTGGCCGCTCCAGACATCATCATGGCGTGACGGCGGGTATATTCCTCAATATACCGGGCTCGTATTTGTGCAGGTGGACGTTTGCATTATCAGACAGCGGCTCCCAATTTCTGTTTGTTTGTTTTCCCTGGGATACAGAAGATTTTCCTGACGCATCCCGCCCCGAGAAATCGAAGGAGAAGCGGACGGAGGAAGTCGTGTATGAAAGCTAATTGCTCGCATGACTGCGCATACTATAAGAGGAGACTGCGTGTGTGTGTGTAGGTGTGTGTGTGTTGGCATGGGTGGGATTCCTTCATCGCCCCTCAGACAGTAGGAACTTATGACAACCAATGGCTCAGGAGATGAACTGAAGCAGGAGCGTTTGTTTGCAGGGTTGCGATCTGAATCAGAACACCAGTGTTTACGGATAGTTTTCTTCTAGACTCCAATTTGACGCCAACGTCGTTCTGTTTTTTCAGGAAAGTCTAACTATCGCTTCGAGAAGAGCTGCGGTTCTCCATCCGAACAACATCTCCTCTCTCTCTCTTTCTCTGCTTACTGCAATACATACGAGGTGTGAGATTTATAGAGAATGTAACCCTTCTTGCTCTATTTCTGGGAATATTTTGCCCTATAAAACAATACGGGAGACTTATTGGTGCCACCAGCTCCGACGCAAACCTCGGACTATCCCGAGCTTTTTTCTCTTTGGATTTGGCGGATTTCAGCTGTGCATCTTCAGGATTTAAGCCTCAATCGGTATCCTAGTGGGATTTTAGGTGGGATTTTTTCATCTCGACACAGGTAACTAAAGATCCCTTGCTGTTTTTGGCGTTTGTGACATTTCAACTGCAGACGTATATATTACAGGCGCTTATCATTTCCCGTGGATTTTGCAGCACAGTTAATAGGAAGGTTATGTTTTTATTTTTATTTTGGAATTAATTAATTCCCAACATCCAGCTGCGAATTTGTCAAGGGAGACCAATTAAGTCATGTGCACTGGATCAAGCATTTGGCATCTGCACTATTAGTTCCACTTTTGGTAAGTCCAGGAATGTCAAATGGAGTTTGGCAGCTCTGACGTGTGGATTCTATCTATCTATCTATCTATCTATCTATCTATCTATCTATCTATCTATCTATCTATCTATCTATCTATCTATCTATCTATCTATCTATCTATCTATCTATCTATCTAAATTGTAGTCTGTGTATGATGGGGCCCAATGCAGCCCCATCAGATGGTTAAATAGTGACCCATGAGTTAAATTTCCACAGAAAGAGGCGCATGTGGATGGTGGAAAATGGCCCAGGTGTGTCTGCATCTGCAAGACGCAGAAGACTTTTTTAGACTTATTTATATGTAACTTAGCGGCTGCATGAGCTGAAATGTGTGCATCATAAGAGCTGAATTTCAGTCTCATTGCAAAGAGTGGATGATTGCACTGCGGATCCACAGAGCCTGGATGATGATGATGAGTAAAACTTGTTAGAGCTAACTCATGAGTGGCATACAGCCAGATGATTTGTGTAATAGGCTTCAGAATGATGTGTGTGCATCCTTGATGTGAGTTAGGGGAACATCACATTCAGACAAATCTGCCTAGAAAACATTATGAAGAGATAAAACAAGAAACATATACACCAGCCATGCATAACATACAGATCAGTGACAGTGGAAAAGCATAAATTATATTTTTATCATTGCAATTTTTTTTCTTACAATTCATTAAAGCTCAAAATTGGAATATGGATTTGATAGAGTGGATGACTATGTGTTTACCTGAGGATCAAATAGAACCAGGATGCACTAGAGGACAAGGGCAAGCTGTTTAAAGCAAAGTGATGTTTTGGGCAAGGTTTTAGCAGGAATCATTTGGTCCTGCCATCCATGGGGATGTTACTTTGACATGTACCGCCTACCTGAGCATTGCTCTCCTGATCTCAGTCCAACCAAACATCTATGGGATGTGCTGGATAAAAGTATGGTCCGTGGTGGTTTCACCTCATTAAATGCTGGATTTAAAGAATCTACTGATAACTTCTTGGTTTCAGGAGTCACAGCTAGGGTTACAAAAATTTATAGTAATTAATGGGAATAAACCGGAGTAATCTTGGAATTCGAAATAAATAACTACCTTTTAACAGGGATTTTGATACAGTTATGGAAAATATGCTTTAGCATAATCTTGACTAAAACAACCACTTTTTGTGCAATTACACCATGAATCAATCACATGCACACTGCAGGAGTATTGAGGCCACTCCCTCTATATGCACTGTGCACTTCCATCATCACACACAGAAATTATTTTTAGAATCCTGGACTATCAAGGCCACATTTTTGTATAACCAAAAATAATTTCTTACTAATAGTGTTCAGAGATACACTCTGGTGGTGTGGTTATTGGGCTCACAGGACTTCATTACAATTAGTTAATTATCATTAATAACTGATAATTACTAACCAAAACCATGCTAAATGTCACTGACTTATCAACCATTTTACCGAATGGTGGGGAACACTAACCTTATTTTGACAGATAATCACTCTACACAAAATAAACACAAATGCTGTCTCTTAATCTATGTGAAAATTTAATAAACCAATTTTCGCTCTTACAACCGACTATTCTGGTCAACAACCTTTACCCAATTAAGCATGCACTATTCTACAAGAGGGGTACATTAATAACAAAAAACAAGGATGCGGGCTGAATGTAGATGGAGATCAAACCAGCAGTTTATGGACTGAGTGGGAATGGATCAAAGCTTTGGATTGTTTTGGAAAATGGAAAACACAATCAGTGGGAGGCAATGAGTTTCCACATAGGCAGGGCCTTTGGGAGCATCTTAGCTTTTTACCTGCTAACAGAGCTACTCCAGCTTACAGTTGGGCCGTCCCGCATCTGTGACAGACAAACTCAAGAATGGTCAACTTCTCCTCTGGGGAAAATATGATGAACTGTGACAGTCAATTCGAACAAAATCAAAGAGGAAAAATCATCTCCTTGGAAAACCTCTGTGGGTTTTTCTCACTTTAGTAACGCGCCACAAACATGCCTTCGATTATTAAAGTAAATCTCCTGGTCTTCTTATTGCATCAAGATTTCTAGCTTTGTCAAGCTTCTAATGTAGTTGGCCAGTGATGGAGAATGGAGCGAAAACCCACCTGCGAGTTTCTAATTCTCCAGGGATGTGCTTCCATTGCATGGTAACTGGTCTACGCTCCAGCTGGAAAAAGCAAAGGTGGAGCTTTCTGCGAACCCTCATAAAGCTCACCTCTTGTGACATCAGAGCTGTGACGCCTGGTGAGCTGCTTACTAGTTTGTTTGGCTCACAAAATGGATGACGACCCAACATTTTTGAGTCCAGAGCACAGGATTATTGAAGCTACACATCTAAAGTCATAAAATACATAAAGCGACATAGGTGTTGATGATATTCTGGGGCCTAATTTATTTATTTTATTATTGTTTATCTTGCAAATAACTCATGGATGTCTGCCAATGACAAAACAAAATGTTGATATTTATGTTGAGATATGCTACTGTTTGTTAGCCTGGTTCCTAGTTAATCCTAAACATTCCAATTCCTTTAATTACCATGGAAAGTTTTACGAACATTTTCAGAAATATTCACCCATTGGCCACAATAATCATATAACATCTTGAGGTGTCCAATAATGATAATAATAATAAGAATAATAGAGATAAACAATGAAACAATATAAGAGCAAATAATAATACAATTATTTATGTAATAAATAATGGGATCAAACAGAATACGCAAGTTTAAGAAGTGAGTTTTGAGATGACATTTAAATGAAGACAGAGAAGCAGTCACAGATGTTTTGTGGAAGAGCGTTTCAAAGACGGGCAGCTGTGCGGAAGAAATCTCTGGATCCCATGGCTGTCATGCATGCAGGACGTGTAACAAGAAGGAAAGATGAGGAAGAGCAAAGAGGTAGGGAGGGTGTATAATAACAAAGAAGATCAATGAGGTAAGGAGGTGCCAATGTATTGACAGCTTTGAAAGTGAGGAGGAGAATCTTGTAATTGATGCAGTATTTGTTGGGTAACCAGTAAAGATGTTTGAGGATAGGAGTGATGTGCTCTATTGAGGGGGTTCTAGTGATGATCCAAGTGGTTGTGTTCTGGATAATCTGAAGGCTATTAATGATATTGAGAGGAAGACTGTGAAGAATGAAGTAATCTAATTGAGAAGTGACAAGTGATGATGATGATGGCTGTGCTGGTGAGATTAAGAGATGGATGGAGATGGTTGATGTTTCGAAGGTGAAAATATGCACACTGAATAATGTTATTGACATGTGATTCAAAAGATAAAGTGATACAGAGGATGATACCCAGACTCTTGCCTTGAAAGGCGAGAGAAACTGTGGAATCATCAACCGTACTTGGTGCACTTGGTACTGTAAGTGGACTTGGTGCCAAGAAGGAGAAAATCCATTTTCTTGGAGTTCAGTTTAAGGAAGTTAAACCATGATTTAATTTCACAGAGGCAGTCAAAATGGTAGGATGTTGGAAGATAGATGATAAACGGTAGGGGACCAATAAGAGAACCCTGAGGTATACCTGAAATGACTGGGGAAGAATGTGATTTGAACTCCATAAATTGAACAAATTGTTAACAGAATATGAGCAGTATATGAGCCATCAGGATATCATTGGTGATTTTAACAATAGCTGTCTTGGAACCGTGGAGGTAAAAAACCAGGCAGACGTTCTTCAGATTATTATTGGTCAGGAGAGTTTGGACATGAGCTGCAACTGTTTTTTTCAAGTATTTTGGAAATTAAGGGCAGCCTTGACAGTGCTCACACTGTCAAGGACCCCTGACATTGTCAAGGCAACCAAGTATTAGGCAGGTGATCATTAAATTATGCCTAAATGTTATATGCTTCATGACAGTGATGTTATTAAAGCTGCTAATGATCAATGGTGATTATTGGTGCTGCAGAAATCTTTTTAGCTGTCATTTCATCTCAGCATTTGAGGGAAGCTGGTTACCTCACAGGCCAACTAGCCTAATTTTAGAATGTGATGTTAAAGAGGCTGGTGCCTGTTATCTGGAAAGATCTCTTTATTTCTATGGAGACTTAAACAGGAGCACCAAGAAGAAATAAGAATCCCTGAATGGAGATATAGAGATTGTAAATCTATTAGATTGAGTTGAGGTTCAATGTCAATATCTTGCTCTGAAGTCAAGAGAGCATCCCTCATCTAGCTCTGCTTTATTCGCACAATACCTTTCAAGACCTCCCCCTGGGGAAGTAGGTACTGGGCAGCTATGTGGTTATATCGGGACAGACAGCAAGTGTCCCTGCAGCTTGCAGTGCTGTGAGAACACAAATCAGCGGCATCTACCGTGTATGCATCCTCTTTATCATTAGTGATACAAGCCTGGTAGATCAATGTCAGTCTTTATCATTGTTTGCCTTGGTAATTATGAATACGTGTGACATGGCTGAAAAGAAATGTAATATGTTGCACTGTTCTGTAAAAACTTATTTTATATTGTTTTAGGTACAGCTTTAATCTAATTACACAGCATCATAAAGGTTCTGACATAAAGGACTAGAAAAGACTCATAAAAACAGAGGTTAATGAGTTTTCCCACAAAGGAGGGTTGATACCCTTGAGCCTTATTGGATTTGTAATTTGAATTAGCAATGTGTGCAGTGGGACTCTTATGTATTTATGTGTTTTTTCCACCTCTTTTAACCAGCTGTGTGATGCAGTAAGCGGTGATAATCACGTCTTTGGCTTGTCAGGGTGTTGCAGGATGTTGCAGCAGAAGCTCAAAGCACTTGCTGTCATGTGTTCGCCTAATGAAATCAGACAGGATGGTCATTATCATCATTGTGCATTATTGCCGACACTTCTATCTTCAGCACTGCCGACCCAAGCAGAAAGAAAATCTTGCCTGAGCAAGTATATGCTCATTTTCTACTTACATTTTTACTTTCTAAGTTGCTTTATACAGTCTATGAGGTGCGATAAATGGGGTCTCTTTGCTTTGTCATTCTGCTGTATTGTGTTACAGCAGCTGCTCTGGTGCTGGTCTCATGTGTTCTCATTATGAAATCGGGACTGGGAGAAGGTTATCAGCCACAGCAAGAATGAAAGGATAACCAAAACACAGGCTATTGATCCGTATGCTGCAGCATGAAAGACTTTATAATGCAACATATAGAGCAGCTTTTGTTGTATGTGCAATGTATAAATAGCCCTTTGCAGTGCCTTGAGTCATGTTGAAAGCTTGACATTTTCACTGGGTACATTATTTTCTGTAAAGATGACTTTTATGATACTCTTGGCTTTGGACCTGTAATGGTAGGTCGAATTCTCTGCGTAGCATGTGGCTGTTATTACAGTTAGATATGGCTTTACTACAATAATTTAAAAATACAAACAAACGTCACTTAGAGACATTTGCAAGAGTAGAAACTGCTAAATCACCACCTCTGGAGTCCTTCTGAGTAGCTCTGATGTAAATCTTCTGTTGGCAAGGAGGGGTTGGGGTTGGCTCTAAAGGCAGATTACAGTACCATCCGGCAGCCACACCAAGCGGGTCAAGATGCATACATAAAGATGCACAGTAGAGGTGATCTATCACCATGTTCTTAAACCACATTTATGGTCTCACACTTCTGTAGTGATAAACACCCATGTAGCAGTATTTCTTTAAGCTCCCAGTCCTGTTGGGGGCTGTGGTAACCGCTGTAAGGAGAACGACTTGCCTTTTAAATCCAAAAATCAACATTATCTGGTAACGCAATCTAGAAGCCAACTTTAGTTTAACAAATAAACCATTTGTCATTCTGACAGCATTAGTGGCTTTAGCTCTAATGTGCTGACAACCTAACTACCTGACCCATGGCCACTACAGGAATGTTCTGAGTGGGACACACTTTCATAAAATGCATAATGCTCGCCCTTTGTAGAACAGTGCATGCTTTAAATAACTGTATGCACTTAAGTGTAAGGTCCATACTTTAATTGACATGAATTCTTACACCCATGTTAACTTGGAAAATAATATATTTAGAATTTTTCATCATCAGCACTTCAAACTAATTTCCAATTTGCATACCTACCAAAACCAGTGGCTCTGGTACTAGTTTTATATTAGCTGATATGAATAAACAGCATGGGGAGCTTAAGCTATTATGCCACAGTGATTTCTGCCCATATTTTCAATTTTATATATATTTATAGATTGATTAGAACAAAATAAGCATAAGAAGGTTCATCATATGCCTTTATTCACATTGTTGTCATTTTGTCCAGTTGAGATTTAGCAACTCCAGAGCTGCTAAATTTCAACTAGACTACTAAATGGGCAGGGATAAAATGCACAATGGATTTCACCAGAATTTAACTCAATTTAAAAAAATCTGTTGCTGTTAACTCTAAGACATGTAAAACTTGACAAAATGGTCTCAGAAGCTGCTACATCCACCCACAAAATTACTTGCTAGTACTATAAGTTAACAAGCCTTTCTGGTCGGAACATTCATTCAGTTATAATCTGGAGCAGTACATCTTTGCTTTTTGAGCTGTTTTCTGCACATGGTCCCAGATAAATAAACACATAAAATGTCAGTCAGTCATTTTCTATACTTCTTCCATAGTGGGCCACGGGGAAGCTGGTGCCTATCTCCAGCAGTCTATGGGCGGGAGGCGGGGTTCACCCTGGACAGGTCACCAGTCCATCACAGGGCAACACACAAACAAATATGCACACACTCATTCACACACCTAAGGGCAATTTAGAGAGAACAATTAACCTAACATGCATGTCTTTGGACTGCGGGAAGAAGCCGGAGTACCCGGAGAGAACCCACGCATGCAAGGGGAGAACATGCAAACTCAATGCAGAAAGACCCCCGGCTGGAAAGTGGACCCAGGACCTTCTTGCTGCTAAGTTTTGCCGGATTTAATGTCAAACAGATGATTATCTTAACAGTGCGGTGTGTAAATATCTGATTTCAACTGTATGTATGAAACATCTGCTTATCAACTTATAAACAGTTTATCAGTTTAATGCACAATTAATATGCACAATTAAGCCTGGAATCACTCTATGGTCCTTTGTTGCTGCAGTTCATAGTTTTACTAATTGTACAATGTAAGACTGCAGCCAAAACTTTGGTCCAAAGTTACATTAAAATATATAGTCAAGCACAAAATTATTTGGAAGATGGTAAATTATAAATCAACCAACAACTTTGTTTCTAATAAAAAGTGAGAGGGCATGTCTCAAGATATAAAAAAAAAAATGTCAAAGGAGTTTCAATAAAAAAACTACATTTTTTTTAAATTTACATTATATTTATAATACCATGTTAAACATTCTTAATGCCCTTTTCATAAAAAATGGAAAAATATTTACTGGCATTAAGCAATCAAACGGGCCTTGACATTGCTGACAAAGTTTTACAAACTTTTACTTGTATTTTGATGATTTGTCTTTGGTGATAAACTCCAAGACTAAGAGGTTGTAAAATTTAATTGCCACTACCCTGATCTTTAGCTGTCTTCCACAGATTCTGGATCAGATTTAAGCTAGGACTCTGGCTTGGTCACTCTAAAAAGTAAACATTACTTCCAGTCCAACGGAAAAAGCTGGTAAAATTAAAATACATTACATTAAAGCCAAATCCATCAACAGCATTAACAATTTTGGCCTTAAGTATATATTTTAACTTGTAAGTATAGAACCTCTGGCTGTAAACTTCATAGAAACTATTACCTGCTGAGTCTGAATTAGTGGTGTCAGCTGCTATGGAGTTCAAGAATGATGCCATTATTGTTTGACATCAATATTGGATGGAATTGACACCAACTCTAGTTATAATATTTGTGACTTGAAGCATAATTTTTTGAATATTCCTACCAATACTAAAGCAGAAACCTTAATATTTCAGTTTGCCGGTTAGACAATTAGATATCAGAGGAAAGTAGTTTAAGTTGGCTTCAAGAGATCTGTGGTCTGTGTTTCTGAGAGATATTGGACTCTGGCTGTCTTTGCACTGCTCCCACTTTACTTGGAGATAAACAACAAAGGATCTGAGTATAACGTGATATAAACCATGAAAGACTTAAAATAAGTTGTGTCAGCGGCCTAAAAAAAGTAGTTAATTCTGTGAATATTGGACCTCGTGTGCAGACAAGAGCAAGCAAAGAAAGGAGAAAATAAGTGCCAATTAAGTGGATAACAGGAAGACGACAGAGATAGATGTTCCTCCCTTGGCAACTAAAGTTGTTCAAGTGCTCAAGATGTTTAAGAAAGAAGTTGGAAAATTGGCATTATCACACTAGTCAAAAAGATCAAAGGAGTCACCACCAAAGCACTGAAGCAATTAAAGTAGAGCTATACTCTCTGTATTTGCTTTCTAGGGTTAGTAACAAAGTGACAGGAACAAAGCAAAAGGTGTACTCAAAGCACTGAAAACTGAAGGAAACACAGGTAAATAACATACATCGAGAGGGAGAAAACACTTTCCACATTTCAACTTTGCAGCATCATAAATTTCAATAGTAGGTAAAGGTAAGAGCAATAAAATATTACCCAACAGGGTGCAAAGTCATAAACTGAGCTATTTTTTACTGATGTGAGACATTCTATATGACCCATATAGATTCTTCGTACTCATTAATAAAAATGAAATACCTTGTGTGTTGTGGGTAGAAAACTCAGATTTTATTTGTGCACTTTGTTGGACATTATTTTGCTTCACAAGAAGAAGAAGCTGGTTTTGTTTTTATACAACTGTGATACCCACTGTCAGACAACATATACCCACAGGCGTGGGTATATGTTGTCTCACCCACAGACCCACGGGCATAATTTATGATGTACCCAAGATAAGCATCCTGGGTACATAATATAATAATTATATATAATATTTTGTGAGCATGACAGTAAGTCTGGTGATTTCAGGGCACAGTTCCGATCTGTGCAAATGATACGTTGACTGCAATGCATTTTGGGGATTGATTGTTTCTCTCCTGCAACAGTTTGTACAGCAAAAAGGATTGGCAAATCAAATTTTTTTCACAGATCTTTAAACAGATACAATATCACAGGAAAACGTCAATAAAGGGAAATCAGCAAAATTTACCAAAACCTGCATAAAGTACTATTTACAGCTGCATACATCAATATTCACTGACTACATCTCCTTTGTGTCTGTTCATGTTTTGGTATAGCGCTCTGACATTCATATTTTGACTTGGTAACCTTTGAAAATAATGATTTGAGCATGTTTCCTTTCATCTCTGAGCCTTTCAGCCTCTCACGGCTGAGCAGTACATATGAATAAGAAAATCTGTCATTTATTGTCACAGAGCATGAATGTGTGCCTGGAGTGTGTTTTTAAATGGCACAGCTAAGTTGCAGTTGTTTGTTTCAGACAACTGCAGATGAAAAATATTTAAACTGACCCGCTCAATGGTACGTGATCACTGTCACATGTTGAATGAAGCTGTAGAAACTAAGCTAAAGGCAAAGTTGGGAGCTGTTTAATTGCACTTGATAAGCAAAACAGAAGAAAATGTTGCTAAATGGAAAGCATATGTAGTGTTGAAAGAAAGATTGATAACACTGGCGATGAGATGATTTTGTCTCTGATACTGATCAGTCATTAGACAATAGACATCTGCCGAAACTGAGTCCCGATCAATCCCCTTATATGTATATAAACTTGGTAGCTTTAAATTATAGTAAAAAAAAACCACACTATTCATGTAAACCACCAACATGATCTGGATGTTACAGTATCTGTTTTTCTTCTTGACAGTTACAGATATTTTGTCAAAGTGTCAGAATATGTATAATTTTCAGCTGACTTGACACATACAGTTGTAGTTTTTATCAAAGCAGACTGTGCTTTGCTTTGCTAGGTTAACACTAACATGTTTACTTTCTGTATTGACACGACTTGTCGGTAATTCAGCTCAGAAAATATTTTTTGCAGTTCCAATTAATAAGTGGAAAAAACATACAAAAAAGTATTTATCCATCATAAACTTAGAGCTTTGCTTTAAATGTCATAAAACGTAAGAAAGTTGCAGCTGCAAATACAGTCTTTCACCGTGAACATCTTTGTAAAGGCTAAAATTTTTAATTTGGTTATTTGCTTTACCTTCAATTTATAACACATGTCATTTCATGGCACAAACATGTCCAACTCATCTACAGAAATATATAATCAAATCAATCTAATATAGTCCAATCACATAGACAGAGTTAAGTCAAAGTACATATATAACTCAGTCCTAGTTGTCAATCAAATTCAGTTTATAATGTCAACTTGGTAAAGTTTATCTAAGGAAGCCCGACTGATTGCATCAAATCAATGACTTTGCAACAATCCTTCCTCCTGGGCAGGCGCATGGCAACGGCCATCTGTTATATACAATAAGTCACCAACTTTTGAGCTTCCTTTGCTTGGAGAAGGAAACCCAGATTAATGAGATCAACAAAGCAATGTTAAGTAACTACATTTTTCCAAGCTGTGCACATGAAAACAGGTTGTGATGTTGAACAATTGCCTGTGTGAACTATGCCACCCTGGCTTACTGAGAAAGTAGTTGACAAAAACACACGCAGTAGATCAACAACAGGTATTGGGTGTTGAGTTTGTCAGCGACATCAGTACCGATTCAAAAATGCCTTGATTTAGGAAATGCCTAGCTTGGATTAACACAAAAGAAAATAGTTATTTTACAAAGAAAACCAAGACCCTAAGGTAAAGAAAACAAAGCAATTTATCTGACTTCATAAATTGAAAACAGTGCTGCATGACATTAGGAAAATCTTATATTGTGAAATTGTAAAAAGTTTCAATAATGGGCGTGATGCATGTCGTAGTTTTAGATCAGATGAACCATGTACTCAGGCCTTGACCCAGACGTCCTAATTTCGAGTCCTGACCCAGCGAGACCTTGCCTGCATGTCTTCTGCCTCTTTTCACCCGATTTCAAGTGTCCACTTTGAAATAAAGGCCACTAGTGGCACAAAAATGGGAACATTTCGAAAATTATATTGATTATGATATAAGGCAACTTTTTCCTCACCAGTCATGACAGTTTTCATTCCCGATAATCTCACTGAGCTTTAGCATTTTGCTTAGTGGTTTGCTTTCACACTGAGATTTTTAGACCAGACCAAGCAACATCATGCAGTTGCAACATTGTTTTGTTGGGCAGTATTAAGAATTGCGCTGATCGAGAGTAAAAAAAGCATAAACAAGAAAGTGTGCCTCATCATTGGTTTCCGTTGCTACTTTGGTGTTCAAATGTAGTTGTGCGCCTGCACGTTTTCACTACTTCACGTAGCCCCACGAGACATTCCTTCTTCGGATTCATGCTTTGACTAGGTTTTTCTCCTTCTACTCAAATGCACTGCTCTTACGTCACATCGAATGGTACACTGGGAATGGCATGCATTCACACTACAAGCAACCGTGGCAAGGCATGGCTTTCTGGTCCATTTCAGAGTCCGGGATGGGTTCCACCGGTGTAATCCAGAAACCAGGCTCTGGCAAGGTAAAAAGCATTCCAAAGGTGTGGTGTGAAAGCACCAAAACTCCATCGAAATGGCCAGACACTGTATGTTAAAGTTGTCTCAAATGTAACATCCAATTATTCTATTGTTAAATAATGCACCATCAGAATGTGTTTAAAATTTCATAATAAAACACCATTTATATATGTTTTGGCAGTTAAAGTTTTTTGTAGCTATTTTTTAGAACAGGGGAAAACCCGGAGAATAAAGTTTTCAAAACCTTACAGTTTCTATCAGCAGTTTAGAAAGCACTTCAAATAGCATTTTAAAAAATCATTACTGGAAGAAATGCATCTCTGAGAAAGGATGCATGTCTGAGGGGGAAATGCAGTTTTAAATGAAGATAAGAACTGAAAAGCAATTTTTTTTCAGCATAACTGTGCAGGAGTTGTTACAATGCTGAGCTTGGGTTGTTTCAGCTACAACATTTTATGCAAATTACTGCACTTAATATTTGAAATGTCTGTTTCTGGTCATTTTACGACTAATCACGTGTAAGCTTTAAAATGGTGTAACCATACATGGTTACAATAGGGAAACAAATATCCTCTTAGAGATTTCCCTTGTTTTGCTTTATTTTTACCCTTAAATGTCAAACATTTAGCATTAGCTAAAACAAACTAAATAAATAAAAAAATATGCAATTTTCATATAATTATGTAGTTTATTAAGGAAAAAATGCTATACAAACAATCCCGCTTCTAGGTAAAATAATAAATTGCCCCCTAAGACCCACCCCCAACACCCAACTTTGGCAAAATGGTTTGTAAAAACTGGCAATGAGTTTTTTACATCGCTATTGCATTTAAAAAAAAATTTTAGTGTTTGATTAGGCCACTACAGAACCATTTTTTAAGTCTATCAGAGTGGGTGTTCTTTGGATCATTGTCCTGCTACATGACCCAAGTATGCTTAAGCTTAAGATCATGAACTGATGCCTGGACATTTTCTTTCAAGATTTTCTGCTAGAGAGCAGAATTCATGGTTCCATCAGCTAAGATCCCAAAATGGCAAAGCTTTTAAAGTGGCTTTGTAACCCTTTCCCAACCCCCCAGATGTCAGTGACTGTGTTCCTCAACTGTAACTGAATTTCTTTAGATTGTTGTAGATATGTTACTTTTTTAGGTATTTTAGCATACATCTTGTTTCGACATGGGTTCTGTTTAAGTTTATTTGTTCACTTTTTACATGAGACCAGAGATAGATTTCTGCTTTAATACATGAAAGTACTTTAGTTATTTAAGTTACTTTTTTAAAGCACATAACTGAGTTGATTTTCTTTTTACTTTAGCTTAGGACCAAACTGCCTTCGGTAACCTCTGTAATCTACAGTGTTTGATGAAATGCACTAAGATTGTGAAAGTTCAGTGCCCTTTAAGCAAGACCTTGGTGTGAATTGTCCATGCATGTGTTATTTAACTATGAGCTATAATAATAAATAAAATACCAGTCAAACCTTGTGCAGATAGAGATGGAAATCTGTTATTCAGCTCTTTTCATTCAGGTGAAGCTAAGCTGTAACTGTGCTTATCTGAGTAATAATGGTTAGAGGATTATGTAACAGTTATAATGGTTCTGGTAAGCACCAGTCATAATCCAAGCATGCCAGATTCAACCTGTCTGGAATAAGTGGGTTCATTTAGGAAAAGCATGGAACCGTCTGTAGAGCACGTGATATTCACACTGCCGAGGAGTATTTTTCCCTACCCCAAAGATACACTGCATAGCATCCTCCAGGTCACCCGTTTCCTGTTAACTGGGGGAGGAAAATTACTACTGACATCTGTCATCTTAAAGAAGCATTGTTCTGGAGCCGACCAGCCATTGTGGCAGCCACAAATTGTTGTCACTGACTCAGCAATGGAGTGATATTATACTCTGTAAACAAGAAACAGTTGTAATAGTAAAACCTCCAAATTCACAAAATTGTAGCTTCTGGACTTCTACCTGAAGGTGACATTGATTTAGCTCATGCTTTCAGTTGCTGCATCTGGTCATATTGATCAATACCTTCTACTGGAGCAGCATTTCCTTTAAGCTCCCTCGAGCAAGCCAATTAAGAGAGCTGCATGCTCTCGTACAGAATCTGAAATGTGCACAAACACAATCTTCCCCACAGTCCTATTAAATAATGCATAAGAACGATATATTATTGTACAGCGCTTACTACCAAAGGTCTCACAAGTCCTATTAAAACTTTCTGCTCTGAGCTAAGAAGCATAGAATACAATGTAGTGCATTTAATGCACTCCTCAATCTTTACTGAGGCATTAGCAAAAAAGATAATGCCTCCGTGAATTACTCCTCCTGAATATACCACTGTGATGAGAGACTATTCTGTCCTCACTTATTGATTTGTTTGTCAGAAAGTCATATGGTGTACTCTTCAGCAGACTGCACCAGCCTCATTGAGGATCTGTATGTCTGCTGGCTATTAAAGGTTGGAAGACAACAGAAACATTAACTATTCCAGTCAAATGGACTTTTAGGTAACCTCAAAATCTTCTTGCTACATTTCTACAGTCTAATAAAGACATGTAATCTTTTGCACTGGTGAAAAAAATAAGCTGTTTAGTTGTTGATTTTTATGTAGTCATCTTGTGAAGCTATTAATGCATGTTCAATTTAATGTTCAAAATGTCCAGTCACATGTTTTGATGCAGAATGTTGGTCTTTAAGTCCTTGTTATAAACCTTTGACAGCTTTATAAATTAGAAATATGGAGTACATTCTGAGCAGAATGTATTTACAGTTCAGCTTGGCAAAAATACAGCACAAATAATTGATTACTCCTTTCAACTGAACTGATTTATATCTTTTATACTCTCCTCAGGTGGATTATATGTGTTCTGCACACCTTTTTGCATCCTTATTCCAAATATTAATGTGGAATTGAGATATACTGTCGAGATAGTCTAAAAATGGAGGTCTTAATAACCTTCTTAACTGAGAATCTGCACAGCATGGTCTCTTTATTTGGTTGTATTTTTCTTTCAGTAAACAGTATAACACCTTTAGCAGCACATTATTGCACACTTACACACACACACACACTCTTGTTTTGCTATATGTAGTGAGGACCATGTGTTGACTCCCATTGACTTCCATTGATTTTCAGTCATTTTCAACCCTTTCTATGCCCTAACCCTGACAATAACCCTAAACCTAACCATTACCAGTGCTTACCTAACCCTAACCTTAACCTAAAGTCAATTCACACCATAGTCCTAAACCTAACCGTTAGCAAAATAGGTCGTGAGGACCAGCAAAATGTCCTCACTTTGGTACAAACGATCCTCAATTTGATGGTGAAATCGGGAAAATGGTTCTCACTGTGATGCCAAGACAGGAACACACATACTCACATACAGACACACACACAGAATAAATCTACAAGCAGGTATCTTACATATACAGATTTTGAAATACAACTTAGGAAATCAATGTTTTGCAAATTTGTTAGTACCGCTTGAACCTTTTCACATTTTGTCACGTGGAAACCAGAAACTTCCATTCATTTTAATGGAAATTTATGTGGTAGACAATATATAATTGGGATGTGGAGGGAAAATGTAACATGTTTTTCAACTTTTTTTTACAAATAAATGTTATGCAAAGTGTGACATAAATTTGTATTCAGGTCCTCTGTGTCAGTACAGTGGTAGAAACAACTTTTGATGTTTCTACCACCGTCTAGAAATGTACATTTTTGCCCATTCCTCTTTGCAAAATAGCTGAAGCTGTGTGAGACTGGAAGGAGAGAGTCTGTCAACAGCAATTTTCAGGTCTTGAGGCAGATTGTCAATTGGAACGAGGTCTTGACTTTTACTGGGTCATTCTAAAGCATGAATATGCTTTCATATAAACCATTAAATTATAGCTCTGGCCATATGTTTACAGTTGTTGTCCTGCAGGAAGGTAATCCTCTTCCAGAGTCAAGTATTTTGCAATTTTTTCTGAGATTTCCCTGTGTTATCTCCATTTTTATTCCCATCAACTCTGACCCCCAAAGCATGATTGCCATCATATTAAAGGGGACATATAATGCAAAACCCACTTTTTTGATTTTTAGGTCTCTGATTAGAGCTCTCTTTGCCTAGCCTGCCAGTGGATGGCCATGTCTTGGAACATTGTTTTATAAACTGAACCTGCTTTAAACTTCTCCACGCTGTATCCCTGACCTGTCTGATGTGTTCATTGGCCTTCATTATGCTGCTTGATTATAAATATTCTCTTACAAATATCTTTGACCTTCATAGAACAGCTGTTATACGGCTGTTCAATAAAAATGAGTGCAACCCTTTTTAGGTTTTTATTTATAAACAAAATTGAAAATGATATATCATTTTTTTCTTTACTTTACAGTTATGCACTACTTTGCATCAGTTTGTCACATAAATACCTAATAAAATACATTTAGGGTTCACAAAATCAGCTTGTTTTGTCAGGTTTTATGATTGATATTTAATTTTTAAACTGTAACTTCATCTATGCATTACACTATTTCTTATTATCTTTTATTTTTATTACTGTTATCCTTATTGTTAATATTAGTATTATTACCTCCAACTGTATGGCTTCAAAGTTAATCTTTCTTGTGCTAGTAGCACACCCAAAATTCTTATTTAAATAGGGTTGTCTGCCCCACTTTTGCGCCTGTTATCCTTTAAACACTCAATCTTTGTGAAATGCAGGCAACACGCCCACTTATTGCACATGCAATTTTTGTTCTTACAGAAGCAATTTAGTGCTTCTTATGTAGACTTTTTGAAGAGCAGGCACATGGTATGCACTATGTATGATTTTCACCTGGTGCTTGTATGAACACAAGCTAAAAAAATCTCAAAGTTCATAATACCTCTTGATAACAGGAAGTGACACAATGTTAGCCACTGTCCCACTAGTAGTGCTTTACAAAGAATATTCAAAAGAATCTTTTGAAAAATGTTATGCAGGTTTTTTTTTTTTTGCATGTTTTCTATAATTATTCTAAGGCAGTTTCACCATGAATTATTAATTTTTGTCTTATTTGGACGTGAACAGATCGTCTATTTACTTTGATCAGTGCATTGGTATGGGAGGGGTGAACACTTCCAAAAACCTTTCAGCTGCACTGAAAACCAAACAATGTTTACTCTGATTTGGATCTTTTCATACATTTTAGTCATTATTTTCAGAGTGGAGACATCACAGTATCATTAGAGTTTTTAAGTGATGTGCAGTTTAATGATTGAACTATTTTACACTACCTGATAATGGCATTTGGTCCCACAGCAGGTCCAGATGAATGCTTTGTTTACCCTCAAAATCTGTCGGCCTGCTATTTTGATGTTAGCACATGTCTGGACTATTTAGTTCATTTAGTGAACAGTCAGCTGTGGCTAAAGGGGAAAAAAAACAACTATGTCTGCAACTATGAGATTGTTAAATTGCGTTGAAAGCCACGATATAATATAACTTCCACTCATTTGTTATACCATTTTCCACACAATTCACATCAACATTGTTAAAAAACAGTAGGTGCTTTAGAGGAAATAGGGAAACAAAGCTTCAAAGAGGATTTCTTTCGAAACATTTTTCAGGGTGATTCTTTCTATCTGTAAGGCACTGACAGTATCAGAAATTGTATATACCTCTTTAGTATTCCTCGAGCAGAGCGCCATGTGAAGTGGATCAAGTGCACTTTATTCCTTTCGAGGCTAGGGGCAAGTAACAATGCAACTTCGGCCAAAAATAACCCTTCACCGACTTCAGGGGTCTGTTACAGTTCTTAAAGTCTGTAGAAGGCCTGCTTTTCATAAGGAAACATTGCAACAAAATAAAGTATCTATTAAACACCAAACGGTGGTGCATTGGTATATTTTTAGGAATTTATTTTTTGTACAAGGGGTTGGAAAGTACTTCCACCCCTTGAATCTTTCCACAAGTAAAGACACAATTTTCAATGCATTTCTCAAATGTGATTACTTAACACAAAGTAGCACAAGGTAAGGAAATGGAAAAAATAACATACATGTCTTTATTTAGAAATAAAAAAGTATGACTTGCATTTGTAATTAGGACCATTACTGTAATACCCTTAAATAAAATCCATTACAGCCAACTGCCTGTAGAAATCACCTAATTAGAAAATAGAGTCAACCTGTGTGTAATTTAATCTCACTATAATTATAACTGTTAAGGCCTCAGGGATTTGTTCATTGAACAAACAGCATCATTAAGACGAATAAACACAGCAGACACGATATGGATAATGTGGAGACGTTTAAGGCTGAGTTGGTTAAAAATAAACAACATTCCAAGCTCCCAGCATCTAACAGAGCACTTTTCAATCCATCATCTAAAAATAGAAAGAGTATAATACACTGGTATGATAAACCTGTAAAAAGCTGCAAAGAACCTAAGACTGGGGTGGAAGTTCAGTGACCCTAAACATACAGACACAGGGAAAGGTTTGCATTTAAGCTTATTAAGCTTGTGTAATAAGCTTGTGTTAGAAAGATCCATCCAAAGTCCAGACCAAAATCAAAGTTGTAAGATTTTAAAATCACAAAATGTTGAAATGAGATCAGAATAATTTTGCAAAGCACTAGTAATCCAAGCACCATAAAATGTACAAAACAAACAATTAACAAAAAAAGAAGTTACATTTATATACAGTTATATAACATTTTATTTGGTGCAAAATCAGTTCAAACCAATATGATTAATTTGAAAACTATTCAATCTTCTAGTCAGATTCCAACCCAGTTACATACTATCCAATTTTGTCCTTTTTGAATTTTGTTAGCAAAAAAGAAGCCTGGCCATCTGCATTGATTTGTTGACTCTTCAGCCATCCCTCATGCAGTGCAAGCATGTGGTGACAGTTGAAAGAAATTACTCCCTTTTAACAAGAAGTAACCTCCAGCAGAAGCTAGCTTAGTATAAGAAACCATCTGCACTAAGGGTATGTGATGACCGAGCTCACTTGAAAACAATAAATAAACTACAAAATCACTGGTCCAGAGGTAGATTAACCAGAAAGGGTACACAGAGCCGATAGCAGCACATGCTCCTTCATTTATTTTTTCCTGTATAAATGTACAGCTAAATAAATAAATACCATTATTGTCAGTTTTGCTGTTTTACACCCGGAGCTAAGTCAATTTCATTAACTCAATTTCAATCCATTTGACAAAAAATTGCTTAACTGATTATATATATTCCAACTATTTTCAATGTGGAAGATAGTATATTAATGAAGTACGACTCTTGCGTTCTACATTAACAGGAATTTAATCACCTAAATGATTTGAACCTTGTTAGTCTAACACCCTGTTGGACTTTTACAATCAGGTTAATTCAGTACAGCCCTCTGGATGTTTCTATCTGCCAAATGCAATAAATGCAAAGGAACCTTCTGCCACTAAATGTGTGCAGGGACTCTTCTAATCAGCAGTAATATCCCAGTCAGAATGCTGTTGTTTTAAAACGTCCCTCAGGGGTGCTGCAAACCTTCAGCATAGCCCCTGGAGTTTAACATTTTTTTCTCTTAGCAAGGTTTCATAAGACAAATCAGCACTGGCATATCAGAGCAATTTGCATGTCATTTTCCCAACTAAATCTCTAGTGGCGTGGGGAACCATCCTTAATTGCCTTCACTGGGGGTAAGTAGAAGACTTTGACTTGCGTGTATTTTGAACTGGCCAAACATTAGCTAGGTCAAGTCAGCCTCCTCGTATTTAGGAGAAACTTTAGTGACATAACAGTCTCAATACTCAGCAAATGTGTCTATCAAGTTGCAATGAGACTTCTCGTCCAAGCTCGTCAGAGGAAACATCAGAAGGTCAGCTGTATTTCTGACTCTTGTGCATTGAAATGTGAAGCACATCAAAGGCTTTATGGTTTGATATTTGTATCAATATGTAGCAAGCTAGCAACCAGCTCAGCAATGTAGAGATAACCTTGCTAAAGAGCGATTATCTTTGAATAGCTTCTCACAGTTATTGATGATGCTATTCGACATGCTCCAGCGATGTAAGGTCATTAGATTAGACTGAGAAAGTGTGTTTCTTTGTGGGGAAACTTGATAAAGGAAGAGTGGATGGAATTCTGTGCAAGTTGTTGAATGTTGACTAAAAGAGCCTCATTTAAGGTTAGCAGGATTGGCAGTGTTAGGACATCCATAAACCCTGTCAGGCTCCTTCTGGGTGTTGTGGTGGAATAAAGACTGCTTTATTCCAACTGTACATTTATTCCACTACTAAAATGTTACCTCTAAATAATATCCAGAGCAACCAATTTCTTATTGAACTCCCCTAATTAAGAGACACAAATGATTACAAAAATGATAATCTGGAGCATGCAATTTAATTTTGTCCTCTTTAGTGTAATACCCCCTAATAACATTAAGTGCACTAGTTAGTACAATTATGACCTATGATGGATTTAATCTCAGTATAAAGCAGCTGTTCAGTGAAGACTTTAATAACAAAGATTTAATAATGAAAACTGGTATGATGAAGTTCAAAAAATAACATCAGAAAGGTGAGGCAGGTTATGGAGAAATTTAATATCTAAAAATGTAGAGTCTACAATAACTGCAAGGCTTCCAAGATATGGCTGTCAATATTAACTGACAGGCCAAAGAAAGGGAGCATTAATAAGGAGTTGCCAAGACACATCTGGAGAAACTGCAGAGATCCAGGTGGTAGAATCTGCTGGCATGACAGCTATTAGTTGTGCATACCACAAGTATGGGCTTTAGAATCAAAATCAGAATAGCTTTATTGCCAAGTACGTTTTTGGACATACAAGGAATTTGTTTTGGCGTAGTCAGTGCAATACAATACAAATTAAACAGTATAAACATATCTACAATATAATATAAATATATGTGCACAGTTTATGGTAGGCAGACAAGAAGAAATCCATTGCTGTAAAAAGCCATCAGAACTCCCATTAAAGGTTGTGTGTGAAGAGTTGCTCCCACACAAACCAGTGGCTGTAAAGTAACAGTAACAATAATTCTGAACACACCATCCACACAATAAAACATAATAGTGGCAGTATTATGCTGTGATCTTCAGGAAGACATGGAAGCAGGTCAGAGTTCATGGGCAAATACAGACCAATACCCATAAAAAGAACTAGAGACTAGGCCAGATGTTCACTTTCCAGGAGGATTGTGGCTGTGATGTGACAATGTAAAAATTCAGAATAAAGTTTAAAGTGCTTTAATTAACAAACATATGCATGGCGTGCTAAGAAACCCTGCTCTTGCATTTCAACCTATAATCTCAATGCCGACAACAACATAGGAAGACATTTTGATAATACCTGCATCTGTGCTGATACATTGGCTTACTTTCACTTCTTTTGGACTTAAGACACGACTGAGATAGATTACTTTGGTTTTGTCAGGTAACCTTTAATTCATTCATCTGCGTGAGATTAAGAAAAGGTCTGGTGCAGTTTTTGAGAAAATGTCATAGTTAATAAATAGTCTGTCTGTTATCATGAGTATGCAGTTGAATTTTCAACCTCACAAAATCTGTTTCAAATAGTTTTTTGCATGCTTCAAGTGCATTAAAGTGTAATGTAAAACAGGAAATCAGAATTCCAAAGGAAACTTTTTATATTTTCAAGGAATCTATTGACACCTCTCATTTCATATGTACGCAAATAGGACCATGTGAAAGCTGAGGTAGCGCTAACTTTGCATCACCTCTTTACATCTATCAAGAATTTTATCACAGAAATTAGAAACCACAGCTGACTTCACTTTTTCTCTCTCACCTTTCTTCCCATCTGTCAAAAATATCTGATGGAACAAGTGAAATATCGAGGGTTTTTGTGATAAAGTTAGAAATATAAAATGCTTTTTGCTATTTTAAGATGGTTTGCTTGTTTTGCTAGAGGATTTTGTGGTGCTTTGTGTTTGGTGCGTGTCTCAGAGAAAATAAAGCCCCAGTATAGGATGAAAAGGAGATAATGCCTGGGAAATCCTCTAACTGGCAGAATGCATTGCATGAGCCATGTAATAGCAGATGGATACCCCTTTGATCTTGGGGTTCAGGAGGAGAAGTTGATAGAGAAACTGTGATAAGACATTCAGCAGTTAAGCTCCTGTAACTCTACTCAGGTGTAATTAGACTACACAGGCATTTTCATAATATTGGTATTCAAGCAGGATTAATAGGTGTACCTGCAGAGGTGTTAATTTTACTGCATTTTGTTAGTTGTAGATATTTTATGAGCAAAATGAGCCATGTTTATATGTTTAGAGTGATGAAGATTAGATGTTGAAATAAAATAATTATTTTTTTTATGAAAGTTTTATAGTGAGAACTGTTAGTTAACATCTAAGTAAGTTGTCTTTTGTAAAGATCTTGGATTTTATATGCCCCAGAGTTGAAATTTCACTCTTAGTAAAACCTAAAAGGACCATACCATAGAGTTTCATGCATTTTACTAGATTTTAGGTTGCATAGGTCTTTCTTCACGTGTGATTCACGATTTGTAGAACATTTTAAACCCAGAAGCACGCTGAAAATTGATTTTCTTCAGTATTTTCTCTTTTATGTACTGAGAAATATCCAAAATCCCTTTTAAAGAAAAAAAACCTTTGCCTCCAATATGACCTCAGTTTTATCTGTGTTCAGTGAACGATGTTCAGCAAAGCAAATTACCAGCAGATCCCTCAGTTTAAGTTTAACAATTATCCATTTCCAACATATTTGGTGAACAAATATGTTTGCTTTCTGACTTTACAATTTAAGTCTTAAGAAGTATTTTCTGAAAACCTCTGCAGCAGAAGGTGAGGCAAAGCAAGGCCTTTTAACTGATGTTGTTTCTCCTATAATTATATAAAAACCTTCTACATTTACAGTATTAAGAAGTACTGGTTTTAAATGGGCAGGTTAATACAAATTCTATTTTTTTCATCCCTGTTAAAGGTTAAAATGACATTATGACATTCTATAAAGGCTATGGTGAGCACAGTAATAAGATGTCTGTAATCTAGGCTAAAACTTCCAGATATTTTGTTTAAAAATTGTTTTTTTTAACGGTTTCTTTTAGAAGTCTAAATGAGACCTGTTCAAGCCAAGAATGACAACCCTAACAAAAACAATGGGATCAGCTGAGCTAAGACTAAGTAGCTGCCCAATATCTCCATATCGTTGCTTTAAATTACACAAAACTGTATTTTCTGTTTAATATCACAACTGAAACGCAGATATAATTCATTCATATTGAATCAAAATAAGCTTTCTTTAAGTTTAGATTAATGCTTAATGGCATTTTCCATGATTTGCAACATTTTCTGTGGTCCTTATAGATTTTGTATTTAAGTTTAGATCACTTTTAGAAAAGGCGGTTTTATTTATATATATAGTTCTAAATCAGGGCTGCAACTAGACTTAATACTGGTGTGTGTACATGAGATTTATCAGAAAGGTTGAATAAAATAAGTGAAATACGTTTTACCTTGAAAAAGTAATTTGATGTTCAGCACTTAAATGCAGTGTGAAACATGAACATTCACACATGCTGATCATAGCAAAAATGCAAAAAATAAATTCCTCTATCATTTAGCTGATAGCTTCATCCTGTCAAATCACATCTCCTGTCATTGGTAAGATGTAAATGACATGTTCACGGTAAATCGTGCACTACAATGTAGCCTTTCAGCGTCACAGTCAAAAATGAAGTCAGAGTTCCCTGCGAATATCTCTGCAGCTATAAAACAGTTAGAATTATGACATGTCAGTAATTTTGAGATTACACAGCTGAGCAAGCGAGATGCCTGACAGCTGGCTGTCACCCAAGGTGCTTTGGAGAAGAAGCTCCATCACATTAGACGGTGAAATCCGCTACATATTTAAGGGTTTTAGGTGATTTCCTCTTTGATCTTCACAGTCTTTGCCCCAGGACATTATAATTTTACACTCTACATTTAATAAAATTTACTTTACTTATGAATATTCTTTAAAACTTGCTGAAACAACAGCCTAAACTTGCTGGCATCACTGGCTGTACAAGAAATGTTTTCTTCTGATAACCTGGAATAATAGAACTTTCAGTAGATTGTTCTCATGAGGGTTTCTGCTGACTTTTGACTGAAGCATTATCCTACATTTCACTTGTGTGGCCTGGTGGCTGTGCATTTTGGTTTCCTTTTTATTGTGTGCTCACTGATAGTACACATAGGTGGTATTTGCTGGGTTGCCATGGTGGCACACATCCGACAAACGTTTTTTGTGACATCCTGGTGGCTCAGCTGGATACAGTGTGTCATGTAATCGTGATATGCTGTATTTGGATCCAGCAGGGATGCTTTCTGACGTATCACACTCACTTCTTTCTCTGTCCGCTCTGTTTAACCATGATAATAACACTGATTGTAACAACAAAGGGGACAAATAAAAACACCAAACCTGACAAAAGTTCACTTTAAGTGTGCCTTGTGTTAATCTGAATGACAAAAAAAAATTATGGATAACATATTTAGAGAGTATAATTGCAAACATAACTGTACTGCTTTTTGAACTAGGTGGTATATCTGCAAAGAAACAACTGTTTCAATTACATTTGTAATATAAGACTTGAAGGGATAGAAAATGTTTATACAGAAGAGGTTGTTTGACATTGATGAAATTACTAAACAATGGCCAATCTATACACCAGTTTAGAGTCAGAAAGTCTAATAATAAAGTATATACAGTTAGCTCATAAATTGTCTATAAACATATTATATATATATATATTTATATATAAATAAAAGATGCACAGATCAAGTGACCAGACACTAAAAGTGGACATTTATTACAGATTTTGCTCTTATTGATTATTAACAGATCAGATGCTATTTTTTTATGCATGACATGCATCAAATTAAGAACTCCTTATTTTCTCTTAGTCTATAAATGCTTCAGCTAACTTTATTGCACTTGTTTTAAGTGTAATACAGATCTGGTAAAAGGTCAATTTATCTGCAGTGTATGACTACATATATATACTTTGAGGCATTAATGTGGATTATGTTGTAATTCTTTCATTTTCTATTGGATTTAAAACTACTGCTTTAATGAAACACCTACAACACGTAATTTTTTTGTATAGCAGTTATTGGAGAAAAATATTTAGAACCAATTTGCCAATGGTATACACTCCCAAAAAGCCAGAGTTGATAGCAGCCACTTTTGTTTTAAGCTGCCATTACTTTCTGGTACGGTGTGTTGTACCTCTACACCCTTCCCTCTCACAACTGTCTATATTTTAGATTTAAAGAGCTTCATAGCTGGTAAGAATGTGAATATAGACAGGAAATTGTTATTATGACTCTTGGAATTTAAATAATCTTGTAAATATAAATGCAGCCAAAGACAAGGGCAAAAATTGCAATAGTATAATTGACAGTGCCTGTGCGATTCATTCATATTATCTTTAGCAACACCAGGATCAAAAACTACACTAAATGTTGTTGGGGCCATCCATTTTGGTCGCACATTTTGACACACGCAGCTCAACAGACGTCGCAGTACTGAAGTCACCAAGAGTGTAAAACCCAGAGGAGATTAATTTTAAATGATTTTAAATTATAATTCTTTATGAATATTAATCAATCAATAATCATAATTCTTACAATGTTTAGATAAAACCTCTCTGTTTCAAAAAATATATGTATTGGCAACTATGCCAACACATATACTGAAAACATATTTATGAAGAATAATTACAGAAATAAACTGTAGGCTGCTCAGTGCAGGTTACATATTGGCAAGGCAGCAACTGTCTGTTTCAATTAGATTTGCAGTGCAGAGACTTGAAGGTGTACAATAAGCCGTGTTCAAAACAAATACACCAACATGGTTGACTTGGGTGGGTAATATTCATCTCAGCACGGCTTTGTTTTTTTCTGTGTCCTAACATATGGCTGCTGAGCGTTCTGCATAATCAAGTCCAAATTATCTTAATGGATACCAAATGACATGACTTACATTGAAATAGTTTCTTTCACTGAAAAGAGATGTTACAGTGTAGTTACTAAAATGTAACTACACTGTAAAAAACTATGATATTTTTACAATTTATCTGCAGGGTGCATGACTAAACATGGTAAATCTTTCCTTTTAAGCGTTTTATCGCCAAACTCAAATCAGAATCAGAATCAGCTTTATTGCCAAGTTCGTGCATACAAACAAGGAATTTGACTCCGGTACACTTTGCTCTTTTGTTCTGTTTTTGCATTACAGAATATACAAATTTACAATTTACAATGTACAATATACACATATCTAATAGAAAATGTGCATTTGCAACATCTGTATGCTGTTGTTTTGTACTCTATTGAATGTTCATCAGAGAAACAGCCTGGGGGAAGAAACTGTCTTTGTGGCAGCTGGTTTTAGTAAACAGTGCTCTGTAGCGGCGGCCTGAAGGTAAAACTCTAAACAGTTTATGTGTGGGGTCTGCAGTGACTGCAGCTCTTTTCTTGACCCTAGACCTGTATAAGTCCTGGATGGAGGGAAGGTCAGCCCTGATTATTCTCTCTACATTCCTGATTATTCGTTGCAGTCTGGACCTGTCCTGTTTTGTGGATGAGCCAAACCACACTGAGATGGATGAAGACAGGACAGACTGAATGATGGCAGTGTAGAAGATGACCAACAGCTCCTGTGGAAGGTTGAACTTCTTGAGTTGCCTCAGAAAGTACAGTCTCTGCTGGGCCTTCTTTCGAACAGTGTCTATGTGTGAAGACCATCTTAGGTCCTCAGAGATGGTGGTTCCTAAGAACCTGAAGTGGTCCACAGCCGATACAGTGTTGTTGAGGATGGTGAGGGGGGTGTATGGGGGTGGTGTTCTCCGAAAGTCCACCACCATTTCCACAGTCTTGAGTGGGTTCAGTTCAAGGTAGTTCTGACCGCACCAGTGTACCAGCCGATACACCTGCTGTCTGTATGCAGACTCATCACCGTCCTGGATCAGTCCAATGACAGTGGTGTCGTCTGCAAACTTAAGGAGTTTCACGGACGAGTCCGATGAGGTGCAGTCATTTGTGTACAGAGAGAAGAGGAGTGGGGATAGAACACACCCCTGGGGGGCACCAGTACTTATTGATCTGGATCGGGAGAAGATGCTCCCCAGTCTCACCTGCTGCTGTCTTTCTGTCAGGAAGCTGTGGATCCACTGACAGGTGGAGGCTGGGACGTTGAGTTGTGTGAGCTTCTGGTGGAGGATGTCTGGTATGATAGTGTTGAAGGCCGAGCTGAAGTCTACAAACAGGATCCTGGCGTACGTCCCTGGGTGGTCGAGGTGTTGCAGGATGAAGTGTAGACCTAAGCTAACAGCATCACCTGCCGACCTGTTTGCTCGGTAAGCAAATTGCAGGGGGTCCAGCAGGGGGCCTGTGATGTCTTTCAGGTGCTTCAGCACCAGCCGCTCAAAGGATTTCATGACCACAGACGTCAGGGCTACAGGCCTGTAGTCATTTAATCCTACGATGGTGGGTTTCTTGGGAACCGGGATGATGGTGGATCGTTTGTGTTTCTTTGTTTTCATGCGCTGAAAGAGCCTGTTTACCTCTTCCTCGGAGATCTTTAGTGCAGGCAGAGGATCTGATGGTGGGGGGTTGGTTGCTTTATGGGATGAATTTGTTCCTGAATGGGATGTAGAGGGGATGATTTGAGGTGTGAATGGCTTCTTGTCATGTCTGCAGTAGAAGCCATTCAGACGGTTGGCCAGGAGACGACTCTGTTCAGGATGGGTGGAGGGGCTCTTGTAGGCAGTCAGGTTTCTCAGACCGGTCCATACAGCTGAAGTGTCACCAGTAGAAAGGCTGTTCTTAAGCTTCTCACTATAGCTTCTCTTAGCTGCTTTGATCTCTTTTGTTAGTTTGTTCCTGGCCTGCCTGTACCGCGCCCAATCTCCACTGCTGTGAGCTTCTTCCTTTTCCCAGCGCAGATTCCTGAGGTGTGGAGTAAACCATGGCTTATTGTTCCCAAAGGTGCAGAAGGTCTTGGTCTGCACACACATGTCCTCACAGAAACTGATGTATGATGTCACCACATCAGTTAGTTGGTTTAAGTCAGTGGCTGAAGTTTCAAAAACAGTCCAGTCTGTGCATTCAAAGCAGGCCTGTAGCATCTGCTTTGATTCCTCAGTCCACTTCTTAACAGTGTGAACCGTGGGTTTGGAAGCTCTTAGTCTCTGTCTGTAGGTTGGGATGAGGTGGATAAGATAATGATCCGAAAAACCCAGAGCAGCCCTGGTAACAGCATGATATGAGTCCTTTAAAGCTGTGTAACAATGGTCCAGTGTGTTTTTGTCTCTGCTGGGACACTTAATATGCTGTCTGTATTTGGGGAGTTCATTTGAGAGGTTTGCGCTGTTAAAATCTCCCAGTATTATGATGAAAGAGTCCGTGTATTTTTTCTCCAGGTCTGTAATCAGCTCAGCAAGATGTTTTTCCGAGGCAGAAGTGCAGCCATGTGGTGGAAAATATGAGCCAATTATTATAAACGAGAAAAACTCTCTCGGTGAATAAAACGGCTTACAGATTATGGAAAATGACTCCAGATCCAGACTACAGGTTTTTCCCAGCACTTTTACGTCTCTGTACCAACCTTCATTTATATAAAAGCAGATTCCACCTCAGCGCTTCTTCCCCGATAGCTCCGCGCTGCGATCCGCTCTGAGCAGCTGGAAGTCCGGCAACAGCGGTGCGCGGTCCGGGATGTTTTCACTCAGCCATGTCTCGGTAAAGCAGAGAACCGCTGATCCGCGGAGGTCCGTGTTTTTACCGGTGAGAAGAAGCAGCTCGTCCATCTTGTTGTTGAGAGAGCGGACATTTGCTAGGTGAATTGAAGGCAGTGGTGTGCGAAGTCCTCTTTTGCGGAGCTTTACCAGCGCGCCAGCACGCTTTCCCCTCCGCCGTTTTCGGTGCAGAATCCCATATAGAGCCGCAGCTCCGCTTGCCAGGAGCTCAGTGAACCTCGGATCAATGAAAGATGGTGAAAAAAAACCAAGAGAGGACTCTCTGATGTTGAGAAGTTCCTCTCTACTGAATGAGACCACAGGATTGTGGCCCGACACCACAGAACTGTGGCTCGAAAAACATAAAAACACACAAAATACAAAAACAAAGAGAGAGCGAAGCTCCGAGGCTGCCATCGTCGGCGCCATCTTGAATCAGCAGAAATGCATCTCATTTAATGTTTTGTGTATTTTTGACTTAAGAATGAGGTCTTGACACAAGCTGAACAGTTAGTGTATTGGTTTAAAAATAAAGGAATAAATATATGACAGGGAAACGGAAGTAGTCTAATACTCACCTGAGGTCACCAGCTTAGCATAGCAGGATGAAGACAGCCCAGCTGTGAACACTGCAGCATAATGGCATTCTGCTGAACAGAAAGCAATGAGAGCTAAAGCCAGGATACTCCGAGGATTTTATTTTTGGAGACAGAGCAGGAGTGACTAAGAGGATGTTAATGTTGTTGTCTGGACACATGAATGTGTGTATGCACCACAAAAACTAAGCTGACTTAGCAGCTGAACAAGCGGTCATCTCCTGGTGATTGGTATGTTGGGTCATTTGTAGTAATTTTGGTTATTATGTGAGGTGAGCAGTAGTTTTTACATCATACTCCTGAACTCTGTCCTTTATTACTACAGATCTATCAGGAATGGGCTGAAAATGATTATTGTGCATTGTTTATGATGACAAGACAAGAGTGACAAGAGTGAAGTGATTATAAACCAATTTTTTAGATAACATAGCTGTTAGTCAGGCCAGTTAGGAGCACATCACAGTTTTTTTTCCGGCTGATTTGGCTCTGTGTTAACTCGCCCCTTCAATCCTTTTAACTTAATGTTCATTTTGAGGATGAGAGGATGGATTGTTTGTATTTGCATATTTGCTTGCAGAACATTTGCCTGCTTAATTTCAGTCAGTCAGTCATTTTCTACTGCTTATTCCATAGTGGGTCATGGGGAAGCTGGTGCCTAGCTCCAGCAGTCTACGGGCGAGAGGCGGGGTACACCCTAGACAGGTCACCAGTCCATCGCAGGGCAACACAAACAACCATGCACACACTCATTCATACACCTAAGGGCAATTTAGAGAGACCAATTAACCTAACAGGCATGTCTTTGGACTGTGGGAGGAAGCCGGAGTACCCGGTGAGAACCCACGCGTGCATGGGGAGAACATGCTGCATGCAGAAAGACCCCCGGCCAGGAATTGAACCTAGGACCTTCTTCCTGCAAGGCAACAGTGCTACCAACTGCGCCTCAATAAAGTATTTTTCAATTGAATTGAAATTACCTTCAATTTGTGGTGGATCTCTGAGCCAAAACATGTTTTGTGTGGATTTCAGTAGAAGAAAAATTGCAATCCTTGTCTACATCACACTGGGCTAGCAACATAGGTTTTACATATATGGTAAGGATTAGCGCTCAAAATGTGATTAAGAAATATGTTTTTAAACTTATCTTTATCCAAACTCATCAAAGGTTTTGAGATTTTTTTATATGATTTATATGTTCATTTTGATTTTTCCTTTTCATTAACATTTTTGTGAAAAAAAAAATAACTAGGAGAAGAACTTTAAATGACCTTGTTTTGGTTACATCTGTACTTTGTGGGTCTCCTATGCTATCTGTTGAGGTACTTGGTGAAAGTCTAAAGTCTTAACAAAGTCTAAGTGGTTTGTTTTTAAAATGTCAGTTAAAACTTCTGATGGAGTTAGATATTGCAGAATTTAAATGAAATGTAAATGAATTTAATTTTGTATATTTGAATCCAGAAATGGAAACTTCTATATCAAATAGATTTATAACACACAGAGCAATATATTTTAGGTGATTATTTTGGGGAATTTTGTTGATTATGGCAAAATGGCCTGCACTTCATCAAGTCCTAGGACCCCAAAACGGTTTACACTACAGTCAGTCATCCACCCATTCACAGTGGTAGGCTACATTGTATCCACAGCTGCCCTGGGGTAGACTGACAGAATCGCCATAACCCCATAACCAGAGGGCACCCAGTGGCACCATTAGCAGGTAAGGTGGGTCAAGTCTCTTGCCCAAGGACACAACATCAGAGACGAATGGAGCGAGGGTTTGAACCGGCAACCCACCAGTTACAGGACAGATTCCTACCACCTGAGCCATAGTCGCCCCAGTACAGTTAATGAAAACCCTGAAATTCAGTTTCTGAGAAAAACTGAATATTACATTGTATTACATACAACCATTTTCCAAGGTAATTGTAATTTCAAAATGGAGCCTGCTGAAAAGTATTGTTTTCCCTTTTTTCTATTGTACTTTTTCCTTCCACTTAATGTCATGATAATTTGCAAGGCAGCCCTATGCGAATAGTCAGCCTCTTAAGCAATGAGCTTTTATTGTTGTTCCTTGTGAGGGGTGTCAATAACTGTCTGTTGGACAATTGCCAGCTCAGCAGCTTTCCACATGTAAGTGTAGTCTATAACATGTTTGCATTTAAAATCTCTTTAATTGGTCTCATTGAATATTCTAAGATCGCAATTACCTAAGATAAAAACTGTAAATGTATCACTCCTTTTGTATTTATCTGTATATTATGGGAGATTGACTTTCTGATTTGTGTTATCAAATAAATTTGTAAATACCTTTGAATTATTAAATTATTATTTTTATTTTTTTGCGATGCACATGTACAGCTTCACACTTTCATCAAAATATGGTAATACATACAGCATAATCATAATCTGAGTGCATTGGTGAACAGCAAGCACAGATAATAGTACCCTCAAGTGAGAAAGTATCACAGCAAGACACCATTTCTGCAGTGCGAGGGCACAGAACAGCATTACCAACCAAAGATGTAGTCTCATGAGGGCAACTGGCCGTGATTTATGGAGAAACATAGTTCCTTCTAGGCATTGCTGTGACCAAAATGTGCCCAACCCTTCCTTTTTGCTCATAACCAGGCAACCTGCTTTGTCAAAATGAAGGTGTTTTAGAAATTGTGGATAAAGAAAAGAACAAACTTCTGCTTCACTGTGATGTGGTGTTTGCCACATAGGCAGCTCAGTGTGTTGACGTGTGGGGCGCATCCAATCTGTGAGCTGCTTTTCCCACACTTTTTATTAGAAGTAATGTGTGTGTGTGTGGGGGGGGGGGTTGTACACACGATAGAACATTTAACACGCTGTTTAGCAATGGCCAAAAGCTTTCACCGAACCGGATCATCTAGTTAAAAAGCTGAAGCGCTGCAGAGCAACAAAACCAGCAGCACCTTTTTTATAGGCAGAAGAAAGCACAAAGATGTCAGGGGTCTACACACACAAAAATGTAATGATGTTTTTTATGCTGTTAAATAAGTATTACAAACTGAAATGTAAAAATCTTTCCTTAAATGCTAAATGTTGGGTGCAATGCAAAGTATTTTCTTTTATCAAACACGTTGTTTGGTTCTGTTTTTTTTATTTATTTATTTTCATTTCATAATAGAGCCTGACTTTTTATGCAAAGAAGTGTATTAGTCTTTTTTTAGTCTGCTGACTGGAATTATTTTGAAGCTGTAATTGGGTCATCTTGGTACCACCCTTTCCAACACTTGCTAACCTTTCATTTTATTTATTAGTTGAACAGATAGCAAACAACATTTACTGTATAGACTAATTTACAATGCCTGTCTGTAGTTGGGGTTAGTTTTGATTTTAAATGATGCCCGTCAGTATTTTTCAATCTGCACCTATGTTCCACAGTTCCCCACACTGAATCCCTACACAGATCCATCTGGGATGCTTTTATTAAAATCCAAAATGGTGCCACGGATGGCAGCCCGAGTACTTCACTCTCTTGTATGCTCTCCACATGATTTTAAATGTTTTCATTAAGAGCAAGCAAAACAGAACCTAAATTCCTTGTTTGTTTTTACAAACTTGAGGAATAAAGCTGATTCTGATTCTAATAACCAGAAAAAGCTTCTGAACTTGTGGTCAGTAAATCCACAGGCTTGAGATAAATCTCACAAAAGCAAATAAAAGATTGAAAAAGTAGAGTCTTTATCTCACAGATGTTGTTCATCCAGCAAACATCTGCAGTGTGAGCCCTGATATCAGTAACTAATGCACATGTATTTTTTCTACAATGTATTAAAATGTTTTTGTTGTAATTTCTAAGAAATTACAACAAAATTACACAATTTCCTAGGAACTTGCTTTACTCAGTGGAAGGGCAATTACCACCACATTGTCATGATTACACTTTTCACAGTGTTTGTATAGAAGCCAGGTCAGAACAACCTGTATTTTCAGATGTTATTGGCCAGACTCTGGAGAGGTTTCTGGACCTTTTCTTCCACATTGTTAGCAATACATTGTGCCCTCTTGTTGAGATAGTAACTATTGGTGTGATTATTAAGAATTGGAGAACATATAAAATGATCATTAATTACGATCGGTTTTTAAGCTCCATCCAAGATCTTGCCTCATTGAGTTTAAGATGGTTAGGAGAAAGGTATGGGAGTAGGTCGCAACTGCATGAAAGAAACTTGTTGTTAATATGAAGTGAGTTTTTACCACAGTGTCCATGCTGACACACTTCACAGCTCTCTTATGTACAAGACACATGCAGTCACATCTTAGGTTTGCAAGTGAACATCTAAAAGAATTAGAGATAGCTTGGGTGAACGTATTGTGGTCAGATGACATCAAAACTAAAGATATATCAAGGTATTAAAGGTAAACCAAGACACTTATAAGTTATGGCTGACAAAACATTCTTGTTGGACAGTTTTTACAGTTTAAGGTACTTTTAATGAGATGCCAGAGAAAATGATGGAATGATCAGTATACTTTAAACTACTCTAATTGCTCCCCTGTCCTCCAGCTGCTGCTGCCTGTCTGCTTGCTGGAACAGCACTCCTATACTGTGTGTTAAGTAGCTGACAGGAGGTTGGCTACCAGACCAGATAGCCTAAATAATACTTAAGCAACTCTATAAATACAGGACAACCAATAGGGAGAATATTCCACACTGGAAGCAGTGCTACAACTCCTAAATTTAGTGAGGGCTTATCAGTGGCGGATGCTGGTCTTTCAATGAGGGGAAGCTCAATTTCAAGATCACTGATTTGCTCATTTCGCTGTCAATCAAAAAGGGATTCAGCCTCAGACAGATCATCCAATCATCATGCAGAAGCTGAGCATCCGGGCCAGCCGAGGCCAGCCCACTGCCCCATAGACCCCCAGAGACGCTGACCGTCCGATGGACAGAACAAAACCCAGCATTTTGCTTCGCTATTGAACTCCCTGTTTAAAGCACTGTGAAGCTGCGGGAATGAGTGAGAGGAAAGCCGTGTCGTTACCAGTGATAAGAAGCTGATTCTGAACAAAAGTTGAGTGCGTTGTAGCGCATATTTAGTCAATGACATGTACACACAACAGTATATATTTGATCACTTATTTTTTGACATTTTAGGGGCAGCTGAGCTTCCTTTGCAGTCTTGGAGCAATCGCCACTGGTACTTATGTCTATTTTTTGTTTTGTCTTTTTACAGAACTAAAATAAAAATAAATAAATCTTACAGATAACATTATTATAAATGTAAAAATCATCATGTTAAACTATTTTAGCAGGAAAATGTTTTTGTTTTTGTTTAAGTTATTGGATCATGTAATATTAAAAGAAAACCTTGTGTGAAAACCATAATACTGTGCAGCTGTGGCATACTGACTCGGGGTTATCAAGAATCCCATAGGAGCTCATCCTTAGTTTGGAGGATGACTACCTAGTTTTCATGCAGACTGAGTATAGAATGAAGAATCCCATCTCAACAGTCAGGGACAGAAGGGGAAACATTATGCTTTGGGTTTGTTTGCCTGTGACAGGAAGACTTACCCAATTTTGGTGCTGACGGACAGGCCTCAGCCAGAATATTGAAAATTAGTCGTGAACAAGTTTTCCAGTATGATAAACCCAAAAAATAACACTGAAAAAACAAAAGGTGGCTATACAATAAGCGCATTAATGTTATAGAATGGCTTAGCCAGGCTCCAAACGTTAAACCAACAGAATATCTGTAAAAGGGCTTTAATCTTTAAATTGCCAAGTCAGAATCCAAAAGAACTTTGTAGTTAATAGAGTCAAGTTAATGTAAAGAAGAATGAACTGAAATCCCTTCTGACATTTCTGCAAACCTGGTGACCAATTATCAGAAAGGTGCAAAGGGTTCTACAGATTTGTGTTTACATTAAATTACGACTCAGCAACATCTCAAAGCTTTGTATTATGAACTATCAAATATGTGAATTTTATAGAACTTGAGATGAAAAAAGCTTCACAAGGATGTTTTCAAAACAGTAACTTCAAAGTTTCTTGCTAGTTTTAACTGTAGGGATTCAGCTTTTCCCACAGACAGGTGTTTCAAAATGTCTTGGAGGGCCTCTCCTTGATCTGAATTTAGGCTGTGGATATGTGCACTGAGGCCCTTACCATCTGCTGAGGACCCCTGGTCTTCTTCTTGCTAAAAGTAGTTCAGACTCACTCTAGTGTATTTGTGGTTTGATGATCCTGCTGCACGAATTTGGAGTTAATTACTTATTCCACATGTGATGAATAAGAATATAAGAATTTTGAAGGTTATTTTGTGTGACAACTTTTTCAAACTATTGATATTCATATGTCAAAATTAAAGACATAGAAGACAATGACCCTGGACAGATGTATGCAGAGTAAACTCTGTCACCCATAAGCAGTGCTGTTTGCATCTAGTTTAATTGTGTAGCTGTACATTTTCTGCAAATTAAATGAAAGTAAATGTTTTTTGTTTTAAATGTGTTTTTCCCTTATGAGCTGTGCCTAATTTATGTGCAGGTTATACATTATTACCTCCCGCTGCTTTCAGAACCAAACATAAGCTTTTCAAATGATGTTTACTTTGATACCTAGCCATGCTCCACAGAAAGGTGATGCTTTCTCTCCTGAGTATTTTGCTACAATTTGCAGTAAATTTTGAATCATTTAGCATGCCATCTATGAAAACCACTCTGTGCACTACTGCTGTATTTCCATCATATCACTGGCCACTATATATGCTGATCACAATCAGTATATATAGTTTATATCTTATGAACAAGGTAATTGTTCCTTTAAAACTGTAATCATTTTGTCTTGTAGGAACTCTCTAGTTTAACAAGTTGAATCAGACTGCTATAGAAGCTTACTTAGATAATTATGTTTATTTTATGCAACAATGATTGTCAGAGGGGCTCCAATTGTAATTTGTGAGTTTTTCAGTTATATATTAATAACTGAGATGTAGTTATAAAAGATGTCAGGATGGCAGGTGATAAAATGCTTCAGCAAGCATGTTACATGTGTGGGAAAAATCAATGTAGATCTACTCAGGGTGGTGGGGGGTGGTGGAGGAGTTGAACTGAAGCAGGATTTAGAATATAATGTAATGAGGTTCTCGTGTTGACAGTGAGCAATTTTAATGGCTCTCTTTTCTGCTCTGATGTAAATATACTTTACAGAATGCACCAACGTTGACCATTAAAACAATATGGAAAATTTGAGTGAAAACTGAAAAAAAGGGTGATTTATTTCATCAATATTTTCAACAATTATTCAGTATGCTAAAGTTTCTCAGGAAATTACACAAGATCAGATAGTTGTTGGTAAAGACTAACTATTCACAAAGGGCTGTATCTAGTCATATTAATGAAAAGTTTAGTGGAAGGAAAGCATGTGGGTGAACAACAGGGTAAACTGCTGCCTTGAGAGTAAAGCAAAGTCAACAGGGGACATACACTGCAACAGCGATTTTGGACCACTCCTCCATTAAGATCTTCTCCAAATCCTTCAGGTTTCGGGGCTGTCGTTTTGCAATATGGACTTTCAGCTCCCTCTAAAGATTTTTGATTGGGTTCAGGTCAGGAGACTGGCTAGGCCACTCCAGGACCCTGAGATGTTTCCTACAGAGCCGCTCCTTAGTTGCCCTGACTGTGTGCTTCGGGTTGTTGTCATACTGGAAGACCCAGCTACGACCAATCTTTAATGGCCTTACTGAGGGAAAGAGGTTGTTGATTAAGATCTCCCGATAAATGACCCCATCCATCCTGCCCTCAATACGGTGCAGTCATCCTGTCCCCTTTGCAGAAAAGCATCCCCAAAGAATGATGTTTCCACCTCCATTGTTCACGGTAGGGATGGTTTTTTTGAGGTTGTACTTATCATTCTTCTTCCTCCAAACATGGCGAGTGGAGTTTAGACCAATAAGCCCTATTTTTGTCTCATTAAACCACATGACCTTCTCCCACTCCTCCTCTGGATCATCTAGATGGTCACTGAAAAAATTCAGACAGGCCTGGACATGTGCCGGCTTGAGCAGGGGTATCTTGCGTGCACTGCAGGATTTTAGTCCATGGCAGCGTAGTGTGTTACTATTATTCTTCTTTGAGACTGTGGTCCCAGCTCTCTTCAGGTCATTGACTAGGTCCCTCACCTTCCTCATGATCATTGATGCCCCATGAGGTGAGATCTTGCATGAAGCCCCGGCCCTAGGGAGATTGACTGTCATCTTGAACTTCTTCCATTTTCTTATAATTGCGCCAACAGTTGTTGCCTTCTCACCAAGCTGATTGGCTATTTTCTCGTAGTCCATCCCAGCCTTGTGCAGGTCTACTATTTTATTCCTGATGTCCTTACACAGCTCTCTGATCTTGGTTATTTTGGAGAGGTTGGAGTTTGTTTGATTGAGTGTGTGGACAGGTGTCTTTTATACAGATAACGAGTTCAAACAGGTGCACTTAATACAGGTAATGAGTGGAGAATAGGAGGGCTTCTAAAAGAAGAACTAACAGGCCTGTGAGGGTCAGGATTCTTACTTGTTGTTGGGTGATCAAATACTTATACAATAAAATGCAAATTAATTACTTAAAATCACAGAATGTGATTTTCTGGATATTTGTTTTAGAGTCCTTCACTCACAGTTGAAGAGTAACTATGATGAAAATGACTGACTTCTACATGCTTTGGGAGTGTGAAAACCTGCAAAATCGGCAGTGTATCAAATACTTGTTCTCCCCACTGTATGTTACAAAACGTCACAATAAATAAATGTTTAATAAATGTTAACCTGTAATATTAATGCACAATTTAAAACAGTTTGTCAGAATATAAAATCTTGACTTCCCTCTAATCTGAATCATATAACAGTTACAGCAGGCATTCTGACTGAAAAACACAATGAAAAAAACTATATTTCAACCTGAACTGAAATGAGCACAACACCTGGAAAAATCACATTAAGATGCATAACAATTAGCAGCATGAGTCAGCTTTCAAATCTTTGGGGATAAAAGCTTGCTTTGAATTAGAAAACATGAAAGAAACGCCAGCTGACAAAAAATATCAAGATATCATAGCTGCGACAATTAACGCTTTGTAAGCCAAGACAAAAGCTGAAGACTGAGGTTGACAAATGCCCGTTGGGGAAATAGAAGGTAGTTATAATTAATAAGGTACCGATACACCTACTCTCCCTACATGAATTATGAAGCAGATAATTAAACAGCTTTCAAATGTTCCAGTAAAACATTTCCACTTTTAATATTCTTTCTTGGTTGTATTCCCAGAGCCTGAGATTTTCTGTGAACAATTACCTCAGTTTGAGCCTACTTTTTAAGAAGCTTAGGAGTGCTATGAGCTAAAGTATAAGCCGGCTTATTGTGGTAAGTCCTGTGCACTGACTATTGACCATATGTTTTTGGAGGTCATTGATACCATGTATTTTTTTTTTGAGAATCTGTAGGTGGTTTGCTGGTGACTGGTCATCACATCAAGGGGTATTCTGAAACTGAAAGCACAAAGACACAATAGATACCTACATAATCCTGCATTAAAAGGACTGAACAAACACCCTGCCCTTGAATGACTGGATTTGATGGTGCTGCTCAAGATTTCCTCATCATGCATTGTGCAGATTATACTTGCAGCCATCATTACAGTAAATAAAGTCTATATGATTGGACCTTCTGGAACTGTCAAGTAATGACAAAATAATACGCTTATGAACCTCTGTCTCAGACTGTCTCAGGTGTGATGGTGCAGAGTTTAAAGTCAGGAATGTATAATGGCCTTGTAGCCACCGTTGCCTTTTAAAGATTTCCAGATTTTCCGAGCCATTACCTTTGAGAAATGAGCACTGGCAAAGAGTGAAATATCCTGTTCGAGTGGTGTGTTCCTCACAAGTGTTGAGTCACACAGTAAGGGGACCTTGTTTTGTCAGTAAATCAACATGACCTGTGAGTCTTGTGGTGGCACACAAGGGGGAATCATTGGCAGGCCCAATTCTTCAGATCTGCCTTTGTCCTCTGCATAGTGCTCTGTTTCCATTGGCCCCTGTCAAATACCTGCAAGGTGCTTCAGCATAGGTTTACTTTTCCCCTCCAGACTACTAAAATGGTTGTGTTACTCTTTGATTTTCTAGTACAATTGCTTTTCTAATTTGTTCACCACTTCAATTAAACAGAATAAGAATAGCAAATCTTTCTATTTCCAGGAAATGGAGAATTAAGACCTCCCAACCATTAGAGCTAATGGGCCATGTCACCACGGTCTCTGTTATATAGTGTAGCAACCAGCGAAGTGCCAATAAAACGCACCTTCATTTGTAGAGACAAAGATGTTGCCATCCGCCATTTCCCCATAAGAACTTTATTTAGAATAATAAAGCTCAGTTTATCTTTATGTTGTGACAGAACTGTACAAAGAACCCATTAATTCTGCATTCAGTGACAAGATGCGAAGGAAAGTAAAACCGTCTGTCTTAGACACCTTAAAGAAGAAAAGGTTCTCTGATCTCAGGAAAGGTACAAATTATTTTATATGCATATAATACACTTTAAACAGCCTGTGTGTCTTAATCAGAAGCAAAATTTATAAAAGACATGAGTATTTCAGTCATCTTTGGTTTAAGATTGTGGTTTGTTTAATAATGGGTTTAATGGATAACTTTTTTGGTACCTTCTTTATCATTGCTGTGACAAGCAAGTGAGTCCAAGTTGCCAATTCCTGTCCTAAAAGTGGCTGAAAGTCACCAAATGACACCTACACCTGATTTGCATATAACATCTACATGTAATATCTATGGATGCAGCAGGAGAGGAAAAAGTGAGTAAAACTAATACTGAATATGTTTAAAACTATTAATGTACTTTCTTCTCTCAATTATTTGTTAATATCAGAATTCCAACTCACCTCCTTTGTATTTGGAGTGAAAAAGTGCCCCAAGAGGAGTTCTCATGACTAGATTTTTGTTTTTTGACTCCTTAATTTATTTACGTATCAATATCTATAATTCACTTTCTTATATGTGGTTTGTTCTTTAACTTTGTGGTCCACATAGAAGCCTCCTATATTTTTGACCATAACATTTTAAACTTTTGGTTGTTCACATACAAATTAAATTAGGAATCTAAACTGATAAAAAAAAGATAGAAATGAAGTGATTTATTTTAGACAAAGTAAATCTTATGTTTACATCCCACTTCGTAAGAGCATAAGCCAACACCAGCTTTGGTCATGCATAATTTATTTGGAGTATGGATGTTGAGGGGTTCTGACTTCAGCTGGGAGGGACTGCTCTGCAAGAACTGAGTGCTTTGGGTCAGCGTACGGGCTCACAGCAACACCGGATGCTGGTTAAGGAGAGTAAGAATAGAATGTGCTACCATATCAGAGTCCCTAATAGGGTCCGATAGCACCGGAAAAAGTCGCTAGATTTGTTGCAAGTCGTTTTTTGGAAAAGTTGCCAGAGGGGTTTAAATACCTGCAAAGGTTGCTAAGTCGGTAACAATGCCTCCCACCTCCTACCTTTCAACAGTCTATTGTATAAATTTTGCAGCTCTGCAACTTGCAAGAATGTGGATCATTCTACCACTTGTAAATATAAACATTACTGAATGTGTGGATAAATATTGCAGTAGCATATCTAAGAGTGATTGTTACAAACAATGCTAATTGTTTACTAAGGGTTTTGAACTTAAAAAAATCTGACCACAGATTTTTAAATTTAGATATCAGGATCAGAACAACTCCAATAACTTTGTTAAATAATAGTGATTTGTGAAAATGTTTATTTATATATTTTTTTTATAATTGAGCAGCCCTAATTTTTATGCACTGATAAAGATGCATTTAAAGATGGATTGATGCAGATTTTGTTATGTGTACACTTTCTTCTGCATGTATTAGGATTGGGAGCAGAGCTATGTTTACTACTTTGGCAGCATTCCTTACAAATAGGTCCACAGAGGGGAAAAAATGACAAATGTTATTAAAATAGCCAACGATGTGAGAAATCTCACACTACTGATAATATGCCAGCATAATATCTTTAAAGATTATGGCGTTATTATTCATTAATGTGAATATGTTAGCCAATAATTTCCATAAATATCTTAGTATATATGACATGTATTCTCCTTGAAGTCCAAAGTAGATCCTGCTCTGCCTACATGATCAGGTTTCACAAATTTTATATATACTCTTAATCCACAAGAGAGAATCAATGAAATGTGGAAAACCTAACTAATTCATTACTGCATTTATTGTCTTTCTTAATACAAATCCTTTAAATTTAAAATGCAGAAAATGAGGAAGGCATGTTTCAAACTCAGTGTTGCAGTTCATTGTTTCACAGCTTGGCCCCAGCCATGGGCGTAAAGTCACACTGTATTCATTATTAATCAAATGCCTTTCAAGGACGACATCTGTGCAAATTGGTATGCAGGAAATGCAAAAGTTACTCACCAGCAGTGACTTTAAAATTAAGTATTAGAAACAGAATTCTTGTTTTTGTCAAATCAATGCCAAGGGCATGTCTTTTTACTGCACAAATGCGCCGCAGGGATTCAACTGAGAATTTCAGTTTTCTCTGTGTGTGCAGGGACACTATATGTGCATGACAGAAAACATTATTACTTCATCTTTTTACCTTGCATGAATAGGATTCAGCAATAAAGAAACACCCCATTTGAAATCTTAATTTAAAACATTTGAGCAGGGTGAGTGCAATTGCCATTAGAGCCTGAATTGTTTTCTTGATGAAAAAGATTGCAGCGTTTTTAGGAGTATATAACATATAGAGTACAGTATACTGAGTGCTTGAAACCAGCAGCTCACCATGTAATCTCATTGCAGAACAGCCAATTTAGCTCTTGTGGGGTCTGGATTTTCTTCCACAACCTACACCAAATGAGATTTTGAGGATGTCTTGGCTTTGTGGATGTTCAGATATTCTTTCATGACTTCATCAGTTTGTCTAACCCTAGGCTATTTTATAAAATGTCTTCCTGGGGGGAAAACATATCCAAATTCGGATGGTGACATCTCTAGAACTGTAAGGCTGAAATGAACAGCCACAGGCCCTCTGGATCAAAAAAATAATACTTGAGGGCATTTTGAAACTTCTTCTTATCTCCATGAACCAGGCCTGAACTATACATGAAAAAGAACTCCAACAAAAACGGACATTTTTACGTCTGCCTAATAAGATATGCAAATTATAAAACTAAACATGGGCTCAAACTGTTCCAAAAGTTTTCTTCTGCAATCTATTAAAATAGCAGCGAAGCACACAAATGCTTCATCCTCTTTTATTATCTCAGCATAAGGCTTTCGCAGCGTGTTACAACTGCATTAACAGATACAGGTCAGTCCTAATACAGATCCCTGCAGGGTGGAGTAAAGTTGGGTCTTGTTATCTTGCACTGAACTAAACATCTGGTAATAAAGAAGAAAATATTAATTCATGCAGTTGCCTGGCAGCTGGGCAAACACCATCTACTGGTGATTATTACAAACAATCAACTGTCATTAAGTCTAATTTGGCCTAATTGTAATGTAAGGGTTAACTAAGTGGAAAATTCTTAAAAAGAAATGTGAATATCTTTAGCCTTTTCATTTATGGCAGTTTGTATATGTGTAAGACAAGACAAGGCAAGTTTATTTGTATAACACATTTCAGCAACAAGACAATTCAAAGTGCTTTACATGATGAAAACATAAGAAAAGTAAACGTATAGAAAAAAAACATGGTATTGACATAAAGGAAAGGTAAGAAAAGTTGGAGTACAGACTAAAATTAATCAGAATCAGAATCAGCTTTATTGCGAAGTTTGTACATACAAACAAGGAATTTGACTCCGGTACACTTTGCTCTTTGGTTTTTTTTTTTTGCATTACACAATATACATATTTACAATGTACAATATACACATATATAAATAAAAAGGTGCATTTGCAACATCTGTATGCTGTTATTTTGTACTCTATTGAATGTTCAACAGAGAAACAGCCTGGGGGAAGAAACTGTCTGTGTGGCGGCTGGTTTTAGTGAACAGTGCTCTGTAGCGGCGGCCTGAAGGTAAAACTCTAAACAGTTTATGTGCAGGGTGTGTGGGGTCTGCAGAGATTTTAGCAGTTCTTTTCCTGACCCTAGACCTGTATAAGTCCTGGATGGAGGGAAGGTCAGCCCTGATTATTCTCTCTGCATTCCTGATTATTGCAGTCTGGACCTGTCCTGTTTTGTGGATGAGCCAACCCATACTGAGATGGATGAAGACAGGACAGACTGAATGATGGCAGTGTAGAAGATGACCAGCAGCTCCTGTGGAAGGTTAAACTTCTTGAGTTGCCTCAGGAAGTACAGTCTCTGCTGGGCCTTCTTTCGAACAGTGTCTATGTGTGAAGACCATCTCAGGTCCTCAGAGATGGTGGTTCCTAAGAACCTGAAGTGGTGCACGGCCGATACAGTGTTGTTGAGGATGGTGAGGGGGGTGTATGGGGATGGTGTTTTCCGAAAGTCCACCACCATTTCCAGTCTTGAGTGGGTTCAGTTCAAGGTAGTTCTGACTGCACCAGTGTACCAGCCGATCCACCTGCTGTCTGTATGCAGACTCATCACCGTCCTGGATCAGACAAATGACAGTGGTGTCGTCTGCAAACTTCAGGAGTTTCACAGACGAGTCCGCTGAGGTGCAGTCATTTGTGTACAGGAAGAAGAGGAGTGGGGATAGAACACACCCCTGGGGGGCACCAGTACTTATTGATCTGGATCGGGAGAAGATGCTCCCCAGTCTCACCTGCTGATGTTGGTCCATCAGGAAGCTATTGATCCACTGACAGGTGGAGGCTGGGACGTTGCGCTGGGTGAGCTTCTGGTGGAGGATGTCTGGTATGATGGTGTTGAAGGCTGGGCTGAAGTCTACAAACAGGATCCTGGCGTACGTCCCTGGGTGGTCAAGGTGTTGCAGGATGAAGTGTAGACCTAAGTTAACAGCATCATCTGTCGACCTGTTTGCTCAGTAAGCAAATTGCAGGGGGTCCAGCAGGGGGCCTGTGATGTCTTTCAGGTGCTTCAACATCAGCCGCTCAAAGGATTTCCTGACCACAGACGCGTCACGCCCACTCAGCGGAGTCGAACTAGGTCAGACGGGCAAGAGGAAGAGCCAAGGAGGGAAAAATCAAGGGAACGAAGCTTTGGAGTGTTGACGAGGTGCGGGAGCTTATCCGGCTCATCCAGCAGCACGGAGATTCGGTTACCACATACCAGCTTATAGCGGAGAAGTTGGGTAATGGTAAGACGGCCGAACAGGTGAGGAGCAAAAAGAGGCTCCTGCGAATAGATATGACCGACATGGCAAGTGATGGCCCACACATAGCAGCAGTTGAGGAACCAGGGGTAACGGATTCTGAACTGCTGGCTGCTCGGTCCTCGCCATGTTCACCCCCTTCCCTAGCAGCTGCTTAGATACAAGAGGCGTTAGCTCATGGGGGTGAAGGAGAGAATGGCGAGGAGGTGAGGGCCATGGCTGCTTTGGTTAGGGACATTGATCAGGATCCTTCACTGATTGAAACCTCTGCGTTGGACATCATCTTGAAGCTGGCAGGAAGAGTGGAGCAGCCCAGTAGACCCCGTCCTACCGTTCGTGAACAGACCCAAGTGAAGGGCTGGGTAAGGCGTCTCGCCAAGCGAAAGCATGATTACAGGGAGCACCAGTATTGGTACTCAAAGGATCAGGCTAGGCTGGCGGCACGGATCCTCGATGGTGCCGAAAGCCAGGAATGCACACTGCCAGTTGACCAGATCTACGAAGCGTCTTGTGAGAGATGGGAAACTGCAGGGGAGTTCCACGGACTTGGTGAGTTCCGAACGGGTATAGTCTCCGATAACTGGGAGTTCTACAATCCTATTCTGGCTGAGGAGGTGATGAAAAACCTAACCAAAATGGAAAATGGCACGGCCCGGGGCCCAAACAGGATTAGCAAGAAGGCGCTGCTAAATTGGGACCCAAGGGGTGAGCAACTGGCGCGGCTGTACACGGCGTGGTTGGTCCGTGGGGTCATTCCCTGGGCCTTCAAGGAGTGTCGAACAAAACTGTTGCCAAAATTATGTTTCAGTTAAAGTTTTAAATAGAAAAATCAAGAGCAACTCTAACCAAAGAACTCAGGGATTCAGCATTTTTGCAGTTTTGTGGAAGTTTGTTCCCGATTAGTGGAGCATAAGAACTCAATGCTGCCTCTCCGTGTTTGGTTCTGATTCTGGGGATGCAGGGTAGATGTGAACCAGAAGATCTGAGTGGTCTGGAAGGTTAATACAGTGACAACAAATCTTTATACAAATATGTATACTTATTGCAACTTAAGACTCTTATGAGAAGAAGAGTACATCGAGACTATTTTGTGCCATGAACTCTCAGAACCTTAAAGAATTAGTTGTAATTTTTATGCCGTAAAATTTACAAGGGATAGGTCTGCCAGGTACAGCTTCTTAATCTGACTAGTCCGACCACAGTGAGTTTTTTGGAGTGGGAGGACATGCTACCTAAACTCTGTTACTACACAGAATTAGATAAAAAACACAACTATGGCTGTCTCATAGTGAGGATGTGGACAACACGTACTGTAGTGTTTTTTGGTTTGTCTTTTTCTTTTTACTTTCTGTTTTGTACATAAAATCCCTTTACTGGTAGCAGTCCATGATAAACTGGCAGTGATCCTTAAGGATCTGTGGACTTTTGGATGAGCTCATGTAAGAGGGTGGCTTCTACCAAACCAGTCGTCATTCTTACTCAAATCATAAAATAAACAAAAATCTTTTGTCTAAGAGTTCTTTTACAGAGGGAAAAGGTTCAGATGTATAGTTTTAGTGAAGGTCCCTTATCAAAACACATAGTTAAGGCATGTTATGAAAACATCCTTTGAATTACTCAAGTCTAACTAAAGGGTTCTCTTCTATGCAGTGTACCACAGTTGAAAAGCATGTCTCTGTCAGCGCACATTTACTGGCTGACATTCAGATAATGGATCATCCTGCTGTTTCAGAGAATAGGTTGGACTTTGGGTACGAAGGGATTTATCACTGGAGTCGACACACTTGAATGTAAGAGTGGGTACACAAGAAGAGAGAAGCACAAGAGCGTTAAAGCTGCATTCATCGACAGCAGAGTGACAGCTTCGTCTCTCTCTCTCTCTTAGGAAAAAACGAGAAGTCAATTGACCAACAGGCGCTGAGAAATTTTGTGAGCTTGAGGAAGTAAAGGCAGTCTGAAGTTAACTTTCCCTTGGAGCTCCACCTTCCTCAAAACTTATATAGTGCCAATGAAAGGTAGCAATGGCCCCTTAAGGACCCTCACTAAAACACCATATAATGGTGAAAGCATCCCTCTTTTCTGCCCACAATTTAACTGTGAAATTGCCACTTTGGCATTAGAGAATGAATTGGACCTCTGGCAGTGCTTTGACCTCTCACCTCTACATGTACACTCTGTCCACTGTGGTTTGACAGAACTAGGCTAATAGGGTAATTATATTTCAATATATTTTATATATAAATGAATCACCAATTCAAACAAAATATATTCACTCATCACATGCTTAAATGTAAAGGTGCATCTCAGTAAATAACATCTCATCATAAAGTCAGTTTATTTAAATAATTCAATTGAAAACAAATTATATTTTAAAAGTTATTTAAAAACAAAAGTTATATATTAATTCATCACAAAAGGAGTACTGTATTATTTTTAGTACAGAAATGTTGGCCAACTCAAAAAAAATTACTTACTGTTCTGCACCGTATATGCACTCACTGCATCACTAATAAGGTGTTGAGAACTTAAGTGCCAGGTTGCTTTATTAGCAGTCTTTAGAAGGTTTCCTGCCCAGTCAAACACAGTGATATTATGGTGAATAAACCAAGTATTGGTACTTTTGGCAGTGTGAGCAGGTGTCAAGTCCTGCTGGAAAATAAAATCAGCTTCTCCATAAAGATGGTCAGTAGGGATGCACAAGATGCACAAAAATATGTTTTCCTTCCACTAAGAATTCCATGAATAATGCTTCGATACAGCACTATATGAATAGCCAGCTGCTTAAGCTGCTTTAGCAATGGTATTTTGTTGCTTTTTCTTCTACTTATGGAGGGTATCAGTTACTGTGCTGGACCCCTGTTACATCAGCAGCCTTCCACATGATTGCGTGGGCCATAATATAACATTTATGTATTTAAAAATAATTTTCAATGCTCTTAAGTAATATTAAAATTTTCTGAGGACCTGTAATTTAGGTTTTATTAGCTGCAGGCCATTGTCATCAAGATTATCAGCAAAAACAGTTAAAAAGAAAATACTCAGAACACTAAGTTGTAATTAATCAATATAACAAATGGGTTTCACTGTTTTGTGTGTTTCTAAAACTCATGAGTGAATGAGCAATCCTCAGTATCTCACTTAGACTCACAGTCAGTCTCTGACTTCTTTGAAGTGATGTCAAATTGATTTATTTAAGTAAGTGTAATGGTTTGGAGCTGGCTTTTTGTTACCATGACTTTCTCAGTGACTTGTGCTCATTTAATTTCAATGTTACTTGAAAGAGAGATCACTACAGCTTCCTTTGGTAGCTGTGTTGTGACATAGCCGTCCCATCGAACGTTCTGGTGACATTGGCTCAGGTCTCATTGTTTTCTCACATTCAGTCACGTAACCACAAACCGTCAGCAAAGACAGTGGATGCGCTACCACCACTAGAGCTGCTCCACAGATTTTGGAGATAATATTATGTGCCGAAGAGGCTATTTGATGCTAAGATGCAGAGAGATTCATGGGGCCTTCATGGTGCAAGACGCTTAACCTGGCCAGTTAATCACCCGTGCTAATTATATCTGCTGCGAGTCCATATGTTGTACATCAGCAGCCAACAATGAACAGCTTTCATCTAATCCACAAATTACCCTGTACTGTATAATCACGGTATGTGTGTTGTCAGATAAGGCATTTCTTGGTCAGCTGATAAATTGCACATGATGACTCAAAGATGTCCAAAAATAATTCGATTTTGTAATAAATAAGGATGAAAGGGTGAATTGCTAAACTAATTATTTGTTCTTTAGCGGCCAGTTTTCATTTGTTCTTTCAATATTTCCCAAGGTTGTTTAACAGAGCAACTCAGATTTAGAGTAATTTGGAAGCATAATGTGTTACTTTCTCAAATGAAATTGTAAGAGGATTGAATTTATGTAATTAATGTTTGACCTTAAGTAAAGGTAACAAGTCATTTATAAAACTATAAAAAGAAATTAAATAGCTCCTATCTTGTCAGCAGGATTTCAGGATTTCAATAAACTAGTGTCATCATATTTAGGAAATCAAAATGTGCTTTACCTATTGACCAGTCAGCAGGTGAAGAAATCTATATGACTCTTTAGTCAGTATTGTTTCTCCATCAGTCTGCATCCAAAATCTCCTTAGTAACCAAATGCGTGCGCACACACACACACACACACACACCTTTTTCTCATTACCTGTCAATCAGCATTGCCATAGAATGATCACGGCACAGCAGTGGCCAAGTGACAAACAGCCCAATCTAGTAAATATCTCGTGACTTCACAAGCAGGTGAAATAACACAATTTGACAAAGAGGCCAGTGAGTCAGTCAATTTCTGCCGCTTCTTCCATTGTGGGTCACGGGGAAGCTGGTGCCTATCTCCAGACGTCTATGGGTGGGAGGCGGGGTAACATGATCTAACAGTCATGTTTTTGGACTGTGGGAGGAAGCCGGAGTACCCGGAGAGAACCCACACATGCACGGGGAGAACATGCAAACTCCCAAAAAACAAGTGGAGGTAAAGCCTGAGAAACACATGATTTGGGAACACTGTATTAGGGAAGTATACCTAATATTAATGCATCACAGAAACCTGTTTTATGAACTTCAGCAAAGCTTGTAACCAACAGAGTAGTTTGCTAGTATCTCTTTTTTTTTAATAGTTGGCACTATAGGTAGGATTTTTACTCAGTTGGTAACAGCACAGCTGACCATGTAAACACCTAAAGATTGGGTCAAACTTACATTACAGGTTTATCTTTCAAGTTTTTGCTAGGCAAACAATTTCATTTTTTCTCCCAGGCTTAGCTGCCAAGTCTTCACTTTGAGAGTCTTTTTATCTTCATTCTGGCTCTCTGCCTTACTCTGCTCTTAACATTGTATGGAATTGTTTGTCAGAGTGTCATTCTGTTTATCATATAGCAAACAATGTGATTGAACAATTTCTTCTTGGAGCAATAGGTGCACTGTTTTCATTTTCTGCATGTATTAACTCTGTTAGATTTACAATATCAATGTAATATTGAAAACGCAAGTGTCACCTCTCTTCACCTGTAATAAAGTAGAAAATAAGGTACAAGATAATTTCAATCAGTTGAGCCATCTTCAGAGCTGAACAGCAAATTGGCCATGTGGAAAGAAAAATCATGCTAACCATCCCACGATGATAGATTTGTTTTAAAGGGCTAGTATATAAATGGCATTGATTTTTTTTCCCATACTTGAGGCAAATTGTCTTTTTTATAATGCAACTATATTCCTAAAATCAACATGTACCAGTAGTGGTACTCAGAAGAAATTCTGTAAGAAACTGTTAACAAGGTCATTTAAAGCAAACTAACTGTGATGTCCATGCGTTTATATGAATTTTATCAAACACGTTGATATTTTCTTTAAACTGAAACTTTTCAAAAGAGAAGTCTACTGGAAAATTTCAAAAATTCCCAGTATAAACTGAAGTACAAAAGTGAGCCAGGAGTGAGTGCTTATGGCTACTTATGCTGCGTTCTATTTACTTCTGATGTTGAACTTGGGAATTACATCAAACCAAACTTAACCATGTTCTGCTTTGCAATTCAGAAATTCAATGGGATATGTGAAAGATTTAATGAGATATCATCAGATGCGTAAATATACAGTTCATTACCACAGTTGTCACTCTGTTTACATAGGGCAGCCATATTGGATTTCAATGCTTGTAGAAAATCTTAAATATTTCCACTTTGGGTTACAACTTCATTTGGAAATTGCCCATTTCAAAATTTGATCAAAAATATAATGCAAAATTAAATTGCATCTTTCAAATACAAATGCTGTGTGGATGGATAAGAATACATGTTAAAATACAGTAAGAAATATGTCAGTACAGTTCTGTTTGGAAACATATGCCTTAATACCAGTAACAGACAATGCATGTTGTACACATTTTATGTTGCAGTTGCACAGCAATTATTCTAAAAGTTCCTGCACTTTTTTACATTAACTTTTTTCAGACTACAACTGAACTTGCCTGTGTTATCATGGTCACTTTTCTTTCACTGAAGCAATCATACGTAGAGAGAATATTGACCTGGTAACCAGGATGGAAATTTGTTCTTCATGTAACTGTTCTATGTAGTTTATGTGGCATCAATAAAAACAGAAATATTTAAATTAGCTGCACATTCAATTGTTCCTAATATAAGCTAGTAACATAACATTTGAGCAGTTTCCAAAACTGGAGCCATTTACATAGTTGCTTAATAACTGTTTGTTGATTGTGGTTTCTTTCTGATGAAAGATACAAATATCCTTGTTAGAATTCTTTACCACTTGTTTTGAACCAAAGAGCACTATGTACAATAAAGCTGCCTCCTCCTGGACATTTTGACTGGCAATTCTTAAAAAAACAAAAACTCAGCTGCCTTTCAATACACCCTCCACTAAATCTGCTGGGCATGCTGAGAGCATTTGGCCAATAATATCACTTGTTCATGCAGACTCATGCCCATAGTGTTCCCTTCTCCCTCTTTCATTTTTCTCAGTCGCAGATGTCCTAACTGGACTCGACTTTACATTTTATGATCGGACTTAGCATATAAAAGAGAACCTGAGTTTTCACTCCGTCGCATCATAAAGTCCCATGAAAGATTCAGATTAGGTTAAAGGCTTAGATGGTATCAAACATTTCTCTAAAAATCTGTAACCTGCAAAATTTAAAAAGAATCACTTGTGATATGTACACATACTGTTCATCAGATTGTCTTTTTATGAAGCTGCAGCAGGACTTTTTCTGACCTTTCTGTCAGCACTGTTATATTTATCTGAATGGAAATCTGCTGCTATTTTTTAAGCAAAAACCAAGAAAGAACCTGAAGTGCATCTCTATTTAACCCAATATAAAATGAATGGCAAATAAATTAAGTTTCATAGCACATCAACTCTGAATCTAATCTGAACTATTTTCATCTCCACCATTGTGTGTCCATCACAGCACCACATTGCTTATCTGAAAATACCTTTTAACTCCAATCGTGTTAAATCTGATACGCGTTCCTCATTCACACGTGCAATGAAGTCTTCAGGAAAGCACAAAATAAATTCAGCAAATTCTGATTCAATGAATTAAGAGAGCTGTGTTAGGGATGGTAAACATAAAAGAGTTGTCTTTTTCATGTGATTATCTGTGAAAGAAGAAGTCAGATGGTGCTCAATTGCACGCCAAGATCTGCTCCCATCCAAGTCTTCAGGCATACTAAACATGCAGACTTTAGAGACATAATCCCTTTCAATATCAACAAGGATCTCAATATGCTGACATAAACGGATTGGATATGGTATCAATTTAGGCTTTCTCTAGTTGATCACTGACTTTACATTTGTTAATGTCAGTTTGGCTTTGACAGCCATTGTGGGACTCTTGACTCTTTAATAAGAGACATTTAAAGCAGTGATAAAATGCCTTGTCAGGTTTCTGTTTTATTGTATACATCCCAAAGATGTGATAAAGTGGCAGATATGGAAGCAAATAGTTAGGCATAAAAAGATGGCGATTCAAGCAGATCTCGAGGGCTAAACAAATAAGGCTGCTGTCTGCACATTTGGAGTCTGAGTTCAATGAGATCAAAACATTTTAAAAGCACTGTTTAGTCAGCATGACTAAGCAAAATAATGCAAGTCTTGCTAATCATGTTGGGGGGGAAGAATTAAAAGACATAAAGACAGTTTGGGGTTTTTGAAATAAGGTTCTGTTAAAAGGTTATAAATAGTTAATGTCTCACCTGAAGTAGACTCTCTAATCATTTCAATTTTGAATGAATCTTGATTAGCTGGCCTGAAGCTAAAGCCAAAAAGGATTACAATCTTAAAAACTTCAATTTCAAACACATCATTAGCTGTTCTGTGGTAACCGGAAAAGTGGCAAGAAGAATGTCATTTTTGAAAGAAATCCATAAAAAATATTGTTTGTTAAAGCTATGCAGGGGACATGGAAACATTAAGAGAAAGGTCCTCTGGTCAGGTGGGACCAAAATTTAACTTTTTAGTCAACAAGCAAAACATTGTTTGACAGAAACTGACACTACATACTGTAGGGATGTTTTCCTCCGCAGGGACAGGGAAGTTGGTCAGGATGAAAACAATTTCAATTATGGTCCTGAAGGAAAACCTGCTAGAGGGTACACCAGACCTCTGACTGGGGTGGAAGTTCACCTTCTAGCAGGAAAAAACCCTCTAAACACACAGTCTGGTCCAAAATGGAATGGTTTAAATCAATCATCATATTCATAATTTAGAAAGACCAGTCAACCCGGCCTAAATCTAATTCTGTGGTGAGACTTAAATACTTTGTCCTCCAATCTATTTTGCCAAGAAGAATAGGCAAAACATTCAGTCTCTGGATAAGCAACGCTCATAGAGACCTATCCCAAAAGAGCTGGCAGCTGTAGAGAAACGTGGTTATCACAAAGGAAGCCTTAAATCCAAAGACTGTTTTGTATTGGTCCTTTATTTACAGAGCAGATTTAATTATTTACACAGGAAATAGAGGTCAGAGGTGGTGCACCACCAACGATCTTCCTGTGTGAAACGTAGAGAGAATGGATCATTCGAAGCATTTTCAGTAAATGTCTTATGAAACAGTAAAGCGCTTATAATGGTAAAGTGAATGCTATTTCATTGACATGATCAGGAAATGTACATTACTTTTCTATTACGTATTTTCTGACTTGTCTTTAAATAGCCATCCCATACAAATGTGACTTTGGTTTAAGGTTCATTAAATGGCATTGACAGAAAGCAATATTAGGTTTTTGAAATGTAGTTGTTTCAAGATGGTAGAAGTCCACTTAGGTCTTGGCCAAAGTCAGACTACTTCTTATCTTCAGTCTCCAAGTGCAAAATAATTGGATTAATGAAAATGTCAAGAGAGGCATTTGCTGCATCTCAGATGTTATCTACTTATAACCATTTATCAGATCATCACTTAAAAAGTCCTCAGCTATCCCTTTAAGTCACTGGGTAGAAGCAGTTTTTGTTGTATTATTTATGCGACTAATAGTTAACAAACTTTTTGTTGCTAAATGAGTTTTTGTTGCTTTAATGCTGTATTTGAAACACTGCATTTAACATACAGGAAATGATGCTCGGAGTCAAAGATATCATATTTCAGGACCTTCCTTTTATATTCAACATCAATATTTGGTGCTGCAGCATCCAAGCTCTTTTGTGGGGCTCATTAAAGTTTCATTGCGTCTCATCTTACAACTGCTTTATCATGGACCTTGGATTGTCCGGGTTATGCATGCTGATGCTTAAATGATTTTAAAACCTAATGTTTTAAATATTAGAATACAGGGCTCTTAAAATTTGAAATAGAGTACCTAAAATTTGTTCATCCATCCGTGTCCCATATAGTCATTCCTGAGTCTCTACCAGCAAAAGCACTCATGTAGTGAAAACCAAGAAACTACCCTGATCTCTGCAATTATGGAGCTCATTTTAAATTAGTTAACCTGAACTGAACTAAAAAGCAGATGTAATTACTGTTGAAATTTTTTTGTAAAGAATGAAATGTTCTTGAACGGGTGATAATAAAATAAAAATATCTGTTTTACTGCAAGGATAATTGGCATACCTGTATTTGCATGTTTGATTATTTGCTATGTTTGAAAATGTGGAAAGTTGAAACACTATAATATCTTTTGTTTTATTTGATAAGTGCTCAGAAGCTGTGGGGCAGTAAAAAGCTTTTTAAAAACATCCTCAAAATGCCTTTATCTTTGTATGTGCTGCAGGAATAACAGGAGACATTTTGACTTTCCATTCTGAGCCCAGACAGTGCTGGAGGCAATGTCTCATCAGTCTTGTGATGAGACTTTGTTTTTCATGTAATGGGAACATTTAACATTAAATGGTACGTGTGATCAGTGAAATGACTTCCTGAGTCGACCAAAGTTTGCTGCAAGATTTCATTTTTTAATCACATCCCCCTGTAAGCAACAACGTGAAGAAAGCTGCTTCGGGGATTCTTTCCTGTGAAAATAGAAAGGCTGTGTTGACTCAGTGATGGTGATGCATGGTCCTGATTTCTGTCTGTTTAGAGTTGTGACCTCGTGACTTCAATTAGGGCTATTTGCAGAAATTCAGGTGAAAGGACATTGTGTCACAAAAATAAGTTTGGCATTTTGGTGCTGACAGAATTCAGTGAAGATAAACTGTGCTACATGCAGGCAGTAAATGTGTTTATAGACTCGAGAAGGCTCAACAGCTTTTTGATAAAGTTTAATGTTAGAATTTTATTCTATTTGCTAAAAAGGGTTCTGTGTTTAAAAACCATCCTGGTTTTAAACACAAGATTTTCTTTGCTTGAGTCACTGAACTTTCACTGCAATCATCTGTTTCTATCCAACAAATTAAATGTCTTAAACTCCGTAAATATTCTCAACAAATCCTAGAAGTAATTTTAAATTTAGGGTATTTTACCAGTTCAAGTAATTATATTTTTCTTTTAATGTCCTGCATGTGTAGGATGCATTAGTGTCTTTTCTTTCAGTTGTTTAGTAGATTTATCTGTCATGTAATACATCTGCTTCAACTATGCCAGTGTAGTTTCTCAGTTGATGTGGGTTGGGATACAAAAGGTCATGATAGTCCTTAATGCTTTAAGAGACACAGCTTGACTTTCTGACATAGTTGTAAGACATTCCACCTCACAGCTAAAGGCTTTTTTGTATGTTGGGATATTGTTGTAGCTGTGATATTCACATTGTCACCTCTAAAACATTGTCTATTTAAAACAATTTTAAAACACTCAACAGTCCCTGGTAAAAAATGTGTAAAAAGTCTGAAACTAAATACAGGGGTTGAACAATGAAACTAAAACACCTGTCATTTTAGTGTGGGAGGTTTCATGGATAAATTGGACCAGCCTGGTAGCCAGTCTTCATTGATTGCACATTGCACCAGTAAGAGCAGAGTGTGAAGGTTCAATTAGCAGGGTAAGAGCACAGTTTTGCTCAAAATATTGAAATGCACACAACATTATGGGTGACATACCAGAGTTCAACAGAGGACAAATTGTTGGTGCACGTCTTGCTGGCGCATCTGTGACCAAGACAGCAAGTCTTTGTGATGTATCAAGAGCCACGGTATCCAGGGTAATGTCAGCATACCACCAAGAAGGATGAACCACATCCAACAGGATTAACTGTGGACGCAAGAGGAAGCTGTCTGAAAGGGATGTTCGGGTGCTAACCCGGATTGTATCCAAAAAACATAAAACCACGGCTGCCCAAATCGCGGCAGAATTAAATGTTCACCTCAACTCTCCTGTTTCCACCAGAACTGTTCGTCAGGAGCTCCACAGGGTCAATATACACGACCGGGCTGCTATAGCCGAACCTTTGGTCACTCATGTCAATGCCAAACGTCAGTTTCAATGGTGCAAGGAGCGCAAATCTTGGGCTGTGGACAATGTGAAACATGTATTGTTCTCTGATGAGTCCACCTTTACTGTTTTCCCCACATCCGGGAGAGTTACGGTGTGGAGAAGCCCCAAAGAAGCGTACCACCCAGACTGTTGCATGCCCAGAGTGAAGCAAGGGGGTTGATCAGTGATGGTTTGAGCTGCCATATCATGGCATTCCCTTGGCCCAATACTTGTGCTAGATGGGCGCGTCACTGCCAAAGACTACCGAACCATTCTTGAGGACCATGTGCATCCAATGGTTCAAACATTGTATCCTGAAGGCGGTGCCGTGTATCAGGATAACAATGCACCAATACACACAGCAAGACTGGTGAAAGATTGGTTTGATGAACATGAAAGTGAAGTTGAACATCTCCCATGGCCTGCACAGTCACCAGATCTAAATATTATTGAGCCACTTTGGGGTGTTTTGGAGGAGCGAGTCAGGAAACATTTTTCCTCCACCAGGATCATGTAGTGACCTGGCCACTATCCTGCAAGAGGAATGGCTTAAAATCTCTCTGACCACTGTGCAGGACTTGTATATGTCATTCCCAAGACAAATTGACGCTGTATTGGCCGCAAAAGGAGGCCCTACACCATACTAATAAATTAATGTGGTCTAAAACCAGGTGTTTCAGTGTCATTGTCCAACCCCTGTATGTAACCTTTATGCGTGAAAATAAAAAACTGCACTTTGACAGCTATTTTTACCTGTAGGACCACTTTAAAAATGGTCCATCTAAAAACTGCAGTGTTTACAGAAGTCCCTTGAAATGAAATATTCTATGCTTATCAAAGTTCTCTTAAACGCAATCTGTGATTTCTTAACTCTTTATGTGAACTTAGTACCATGTGCCATCTCGTCATTACCTTAAGTAAAATTACTACAAACCGTTAAGTGTTGCATACCAAACATATTCCAACAACAGCAGATTGGCTTATAAAACAGATGAACTAAGAAAATATTGATCTAAATCCTATTGGAGTTCCAGACATTTCATTTATACAGGACCTCTCTATCTCTCTGCATGTATTTAGAAATGAAACTGTGGGACTTTCTTAAAGCTTCATTGCTATTAAGAACCATAGTGTAACAGTCAAGGTAAAGCTGAGCTTCTCTTGACTTAGCAGCCTGCCTTATTTCATCAGTGCCTGTCCTAAGATTACAAGTCAAAATGTGTTACATGAATCTCAGTGACCAGCAAAATTCATATTTATAAAATATTCACATACACACAGAGAAAAAAACAAAACAAATCTTGTTCACAACCAAACTGAAAAAGGGACCAACAATCCATTTACACTACTGCTGTCAGCATACTAAACAAAAATCAGAAGTTATTTTATGCATTCTAGGAGATAAATTTATCAGTCAAGTCTGGACATGCCACATTGTGGTTTTAGGAAGAAAATTGTGTGACACGATGTGTAAGTATATAAAAGCTTGAAAACATGCTCCTTTGTGATACTGAAAATGTGGTCTTATTTACTCCACACTCTGGCTGCTGCAGTAACTTTTCATGCCTGATAAATGACGGTGTGGTTTGAATGGACTCACTACTAAATAAATCTGGACTATTTCCTTGAAATCTTGGTGTTTTCAGCAGACCATAGACTTATTTTTACACTGTGTCCTCCAAATGTCTGGACAATGGCCAACTTTGAGTATATTGCAAATTTTGTTTCATGATCTTATTGCTTGCCCTGAAGGCATGCATTCCTACCCACAACAATGCTACCTAAATGGGCAGCTTTAAATACAAGAAATCATGCTTCCTAAAAAAAATCCTAACCTTTTTGAGAACTGAAATGTTTCATGTTTTTCGTGGAATTCTTGCTGAAGCTTCATTAGGTTTTTCTAAATGTTTATCTCAATAGAAATCCAAATATTGGATCAAAAGTTTTATCAGTGGCTTGGATCTTATAAAAACTGGCTTTCAGGCTTACTTTGAATTTACAGTCAACACTGTGCTTCTCTGAATGAAACTAAAAAGAATTAAATTTGGCATCTGTCTGCCATGAAATCAAAATCTTCAGCCCAAGTCAAAAATGGGGCTGAAAAAATAAAATGTGACAAGGAATGAAACATTCCCCGTCTCTGACTATTCCTGTGACGGATTCCAGAGAAGCTACCGCATATGTAAATAATGGCAGGGTCCATATACGATGTGCTGTGTGTGTGTGTCTGAGGAAAGAGAAGTGTGGGTGTATAGTAGCACTAATGGAAAGCTCCTCCAACAGGAAGCTTTCAGCCACCTTATGAAAGCAACATGCTTTTTTTCTTTCTGCATAGGTGAGTTAAGTGCCATGTTTCCAGAAGAATAGGAACAGATTTAGGAATATTATTCCTGTATGCTGTAAGGTTGCCTATTTTTGCAAAAGGATTCATGCCTCTTGAACTTTCACATTTTTTCTTATTAAGATTGTATCTTACTGACATTGTATTGATAGACAATTAAAATGTTTTGCATAATAGGAAAGTGGAAGGAAAATTATCCATGCTTTTTTTAACAAACATAAACCCCAAAAGTGTGCATTTGTTTTCAGCCTCTTTTAATCTGATACCCCTAACTAAAATCCAGGGCAACAAATTACCTTCAGAAATCACATAATTAGTAAATAGTTACGCATTAGTGAATTACCTAAATCTCTGTATGAATACAAATGTTCTGAGCAAAGTGTGGACAGACGCGTGTTGAGAGGAGCTACCCTTGGTTATTTTCCTTTGCTGGTCTCTTGTGTACAATGGCAGATACAATCAAAAGAGTGGCTTGGCTTTATTTGCTGAATAAGGCAGGAGAACATTGTTGTCTGGCGCCTCTGCGCCATGTCTAGATTCATCATATAATCCAGGGGTGTTCAGAGTTTGATGCCTTTCACCATTTGCTCCAGGAGCTGCGCGCAGACGAGGATTGCTTTCAGCTCTATTTTTGTCTTTCCCGGGCCCAGTTTGACGACTTGTTGAACATACCAGGACACCAACTACAAGCGTTTTGTGGGATTTCCCAGGTTCTTCCTGGTCCTTCCATCCCATGATGAAATACATCATTTTGTCACAAAGCTGAGCTTCTCTGATTGGTTGACGCGCTGTGCCGACGCCCCGACACACGCGTGTTTGCATGAAAACCAGATGCCCCTGACTCTCAAATCGCGTTCGGTGTGAATGCACCATAACATGTCCCATTTAAGTTCACTGTAAACCATGTAGGTAACACAGCTTATATATCATAAAAAATAGCTCTGGCCTGATACTAACTTTACAGGCAGAAAACTGCTGAAAAATGCTGGAAACTAACACTGCACATCACACCACACAATGTTATATGGTGGCAGTATCGTGTTTTTCTTTAGCAGGGGCAGGGAAGATGGTCAGAGATGTTGGAATTATGAAAGGAGCGAAATACAGGGCAATCCTGGAAAAAAAATGTGTTAGCAGTTGCAAAACACTTGAAATTAGTGCAGATATTTGCCTGTCCACGGGTGAATGCCTCAAAAACCCCAAGCCACAGTGGAAAGGTTTAGATTAAAGGATAGTCATGTGTAAGAAAGACCCACTCAATGTTCAGACTAAAATCCAATTTAAAATTTGTCAGGACTCAAAAAACATTGTTCAGAGATGCACTCCATGCAGTCTGACGGATCTGGAGATATAAGATAGATGGGGAGACATCGTAGCAATCTATCTCCAAAATTCCAAATAACATACATTTAAGATTATAGTTACATTGTTACATGACTAAATATAAAACGGTAGTAGGGGTAGGAATCCTTTAGCAAGGCTTCTTAAACACTAACTTGTGAGATATATTTTTAAAGCAACGCTTTGGTTTTCCGTGTCTAAAATCGCACATTGTCACAGATACTGCTCATCTCACCATAATAGTTCACACTCATAAGCTCATAACTGCACACCCACTGATGGCAATGTGAGCACAAGGACAATGCACAGCAAGAAATAATTCATTAACCATTACTAAATTGACCCCTTTTTTTCAACCTTAGTTAGCAGTGATGTTACCCAGAGTCAAGCTACAAGTCCTGGCACAAATTATGACATGTTAGTTTGCCTCATTGACAGAGAAAGACAGTGTTTTAGACGGAGGATAACAAAACATAAAAAGCACCTAATGGGAAAATTTTTATTTTTAAAGTGTTGCAAGTTTGAAAGTGCTCCAAGCTTTTAATTAATGACAAAGAGGAGGAGGATGGGAGCAGCACAGAACAAAAGAAAGAGTACAATCAACATAAATATCCTGCAATGGGCTCTGAAGGGAATGCAGCAGCAGGCGCTGGACTGTCAGCTAAAGGCCTGATTAATGACAGCTCCATAGTCCGGAGGTGGTGTTTATTCGCAGTCATACAGCTCTTCACTTGGCCCTGGACATCACAAAAGTAGATTACTCCTCTGCAGATTCACTCATTATAAATCAAACTGCTGACATTACTTCCAGGAATTATCCTTCCTCTGTCTGCACCTCAGCCAAACATTTTATGAAATAAATATATTAAACCATCTACAAGACAAATAGAATTAGGTTTTTACATTAATAGTTGGAAGAGGGATGATCCTTTTCATTCCAATAAAAGAATTATTCTGTTCTGCTTTCAACGTAAAGCATAATAGGTGCGAATGAACGACAACCCAGGTAACCAGGGTCATTTTTTATTACAGCAACACAAGTTTCCAGGTTATTTTTATACATGTAAATTAGGTACTATATACAGTTGTCTGACATTAAATCTGACTAAATGTTTAGATTTATGATTACAAAATTATTTCTATTTGCCAAATACCAAAATAATACAACTTTTTAAATAGAATTTATTGTAACTTTCTTCTAATTTAGAAGTGTACATAGTCTAACATTATTATACTCGCCTTTTAACTCCCAGACGTCAACACATTACACGTTTTATTATCTTCCCGTTCGTTTTAGAAGAGATTTAGAAGTTTTATTCTTTTTTTAAAGCTCTTAATGGCCTTGCCCCCCTTATTTATCTGAGTTATTGAGTTTTTCTATTTGCACCAGGTCCTTGAAGTTGGACAGTCAACATTTGCACACTGTTCCGAAGTACTTACACTACCAGTCAAAACTTTTAGACACACCTTCTCATTTAATGGTTTTCTTCATGTTTATGACAATTTACATAGTATGTAAATTCTCACTGAAGGCATCAAAACATGTATGGGATTATGTAGCAAACGAAAAATTGTAATAGAACATTAAATATGTTTTATATTTTAGATTCCTTAAAGTAGTCGCCCTTTGTTGTGGTGACTGAAGTATTAACCTTTGGCCATCTCAATAAACCTCTGGAAAGTTCTTTCAAGGATCTTTGGAAAACCATTTCAGGTGACCACCTCATGAAGCCAATGGAGAGAGCAAAGAAGTAATCAGAGCAAAGGGTGGCTATTTTAAGAAACTAAAATATAAACATGTTTAGTTATTTCATACCTTTTGTTTACCACATAATTCCATGTGTGTTAATTAACAGTTTTGTTGCATTCTCAGCAGAATCTACAATGTAAATAGTCATGAAAATAAAGAGACCCATTAAGTGAGAAAGTGTATCTAAAACTTTTTACCGTTAGTGTACATTGGGGTGACCCATCATTTTCAGTGGCCGATTGATTGACTGATTGATTGATTGACTGGTTGATTGATTGATTGATATGCATTAAACAATTTGGAAAAAGCCCAAACCATTATGCAAAGGCTTTATAAGCTTCTGATTGGATAATTAATTTGAGCTAAATGGAGGAACCCCTGTCCATGTATTTTAAGGCAATGCCTCAAACCCACTCTTTCCTTGTATGAGAACTTGTAAAAATCAAAAGAAGGCAGGATAGATATTCAAGAAGAGAATCGTAAACCCCCAAGAGTCTGGTTTATCTTAGGATTCGATTTCAAGATTGCTCAAGGTGCCACATTCATCTGTTCAAACAATTTTATCCAACCATAAGGACACATGTCTAGCCAGCATGCTGTTTAGGAAGGACATGGAATCTAGGTCCCAGAGATGAACGTGTTTTAGTACAAATGAGAGTATCGATCCCAGTACAAAAGCAAAAGACTTTGTGAAGATGCTGCTTGAAGCAGGTAAGAGAGTGTCTTAATTCACAGTGAAACAAATCCTGTACTAATATAGGTTAAAATTGGTAAAAATAAATAAATTAAGTGTTTGGACATAATGACGGTCCATTGAATCTAGTTGTAACCCTGCACAATGATAAAATTGAAGACTAGTTAGTTCCAAACTGGACACAGGCCAAATGAACCAGCCTGTTCATAGCTCCAGGACCACAATAATCCCAGTAGCAGCAAGCACATGAAGAAATGTTCAAATGTTCACCGTATTCTTGCCTAAGAAATGAGCCCCCAGCCATGCCGGCTAATGTAAAGTAATTCAATTCAATTCAGTTCATTTATATAGCGCCAATTCACAACACATGTTGTCTCAAGGCACTTCACAAAGGTCATGTACATACATTCCAATTAATCCTAACCATTGAACAGTGCAGTCAGATTCAGTTATTTATTCAAATTGGATAAAAAGTTTTGCTATCTAAGGAAACCCAGCAGATTGCATTGAGACAGTGGCTTGCAGCATTCACTCCTTCTGGATGAGCATGTAGAGACAGTGGACAGTCACTGGCGTTGACTTTGCAGCAATTCCTCATACTGAGCATGCATGTAGCGACAGTGGAGAGGAAAAACTCCCTTTTAACAGGAAGAAACCTCCAGCAGAACCAGGCTTAGTGTGGGCGGCCATCTGCCACGACCGACTGGGGATATGAGAGAACAGAGCAGAGACACAAAGAGAACAAAGAAGCACTGATCCAGGAGTACTTTCTATGGGAAGGAAAAGTAAATGTTAATGGATGTAGCTCCTTTAGTCGTTTCATCTAGAAAGAAAGAACAGATATACTCTCTTTTGTCAAAGGTTAGAGTCTGAAATAAAGCACATAGAGTTAGTCACAGTAGCAGCTCAATCAGTAGCTATGTCTAGGAGAGAGAAAGGGTTAAACACTGAAAGACAGGGCCGGGCCATGTGGATCATCGGTAGAGGGTGAGCATTAAGTAAAGGTTTATTTACAGCTACCTTAAAAGCTTGTGGTACATATCCATTTACTAAGGATAGATTAATCATATCTAAAATGGGGCTGGGAATCAGAGGGAACACTTCCTTAAATAATTTGGTCGGGATTGGGTCTAACATACAAATGGTAAATGGACTGAACTTATATAGCGCTTTTCCAGTCATACAGCCCACTCACAGCACTTTACACTAGAGCCACATTCACCCAATTGCACTCACTAACGCTCACACATTCATACACCGATACGCAGATCGGTAGGCAACTTGAGTGCCTTGCCCAGGGGCACATTGACATATGGCAGAAGGAAGCTGGAATTGAACCCACAACCTTCTGATTGCAAGACAACTACTCTTCCTACTGAGCCACAGTCGCCTCATACAAGTTGAAGGTTTAGATGAAGCCAATATTTTTCCAGATTAAGTAGGAATCCTCTAGTTGTGTGGAGCGCCATTTCTCTCTTTTCTAACATTGTGCTTTAAAGTACGCAGCTCTGAATAAAACCAGGGAACCAGCCTCCTATGAATAATTACCTTCAAGGGGGCTGCATTGTCTAATGCACCACACAATGATGAAGTAACACTATCAACAAGAATCAATTTGTGAAGGGGCAGAAACAGAATTATTGCCCTCTACTGTGTTTTTTTTGTGATAATGAAGAAATTAAAAGTGGAACAGATTCTTTAAAGGTTATCACAGCATTTTCTGATAATGATCTACTATAATGTAATTTTCTTTCAGGTGTGGAGTACTCGGTTAAATTAAACTCAAAGGTTATTAAAACATGGTCAGACAGGACAGGGTTATGAGAAAATATTGTTATGTCTTTACACTCAATGCCATATGTCAGCACAAGGTCCAGAGAATGAAGACAAAGGTGGGTCGGTTTGTTAATGTTTTGAGCAAAGCCAATTGAGTCTAAGATAGCATTAAACGCTATATTTAGGCTATCATTTTCAGCGTCAACATGAATGTTAAAATCCCCCACTATAATAACTTTATCTGTATTTAACACTAAATCAGTTAAAAGGTCTGAAAACTGATCTAAAAATTGAGACCAAGAGCCTGGTGGATGGTACAAAACAACAAACAGAAGTGGTTTTAGTGCTTTGCAATTTGGATGAGGAAAACTAAGGATTAAATATTCAAAAGAGTTGTAGCTATTGATTGGTCTGGGACTAATCAATAAATCGGACTGAAAGATGGTTGCTACTCCTCCTCGCCCAGTGTTTTGAGGAATGTGAAAATTTAAATAATCAGTAGGAGTTGACTCATTTATAGTAACATAATCCTCTTGCTGCAGCCAGGTTTCTGTTAGTCAAAATAAATCAATCTGATTGTCACAAATCAGGTCACTAACCAGCGAAGTCTTTGAAGAGAGAGATCTTGTGTTCAGTAACCAACATTTAATTGTTTAATTTTTCTTTTCAGTCTGTGTTGTGTTTATTTTCACGATTTCCTCCTTTACATTATTTTTTAATCTATTCAATTTTGGCCGTGGGCGAGACACTGTCTTAATAGGGTAATGGGTGGGTAGCAGTACAGAAGCTGCAGAGAGGAGTGTTAAACTACGACCCTGCTTCCTGGTTTGAAGCCTGGGTTGTCAGAGTTTTCGAGAACTAATAAATTCGGCTAGATTCCCAGAAAGAAGAGCTGCTCCATCCAAAGTGGGATGGATGCCGTCTCTCCGGATCAGACCAGGTTTTCCCCAAAATGTTCACCAATTATCAATGTAACCCACATCGTTTTCTGGACACTACCTAGACAGCCAGCGGTTGAATGACAGCATGCGGCTAAACATGTCATCACTCGTCAGATCGGGGAGGGGACCAGAGAAAATCTGACATTGTTTTGGCAAATTTACACACCGAAGCAACACTAACATTGGTGACCTCCAATTGACGTAACCGGGTGTCATTACCACCAGCATGAATGACAATCTTACTGTATTTACGCTTATCCTTAGCCAGCAGTTTCAGGTAGGATTTGATGTCGCCCATTCTGGACCCTGACAGACATTTGACTATGGTTGCTGGAGTCTCTAGTGCCACGTTTCTGACTATGGAGCTGCCAATTACCAGACTTGGCTTCTCAGCGGGTGTGTCACTGAGCGGGGAAAATCTGTTAGAAACGCAGACGGATTGGGGGTGACCTGTGGGCTGGGATCTAGGACTATGCTTTCTACGTACCGTCACCCAGCCGACCAGCTGCGCAGGCTCTGTTGAAGGACTGCTACGGGGAGCTACCCTCGGTGGCTCCGCACTGTCTAAGGGGCCTCGGCTATCTGCTGGTTTTTCAACAGCGCAGAGCCGGGCCTCTAATTCCGACATCCTCGCCTCCAAAGCTTCAAAAATGCTACATTTATTACACATACCATTATCACTAAAGGAGGCAGAGGAGTAACTGAACATCTGACACAGAGAGCAGGAGAGAGGAGGAAATTCAGAGAGAGAAACAGCAGAACGGGTAGCCATGGTGGAGTTAAAGCTAACGCTAAGCTAGCGACCCCTTACCACTACTAGAAAAACTGTGTAAGACACGGAGAGTTCCCAAACGTTAAATGCAGCAACAAAAAGTATGTCTTTTAACGCGCTTATGTATTATAACAAGTGAGAGATATCACAGTAGAGAGAAATCAGATCAAACGAGAGAGCCTTCACACACCAAACAATTCACCAAGTGCAACAGTGAAAACAGGAAGCGACGAATACGCCTTGCCACGCCTTCACAGCATCCAACTACAGAATGAGCAGTATTGGCGAAGACAATGTATGGAATCAATGTCATCATGGATATGAGCTACTCATATAGAGGTTAGATATAGTTATATAGAGGTCTTTTTGAGTTTCCATCTTAGATTCCATCTTTAAAATTATTGTGGATTGCACTAATTTAGAAGGATGGCAAAGTTTTTGAGAATTGGAAGTATATAAACTAAAGCCATTTATACCCCTCTCCTTGCAGGAGGTTTGTATTCTTACTGGAGTTTTATTGTATCAACTGCAAGAACCTTTGTGCCTATGCCTATACACACATCTAGTAAAACGTTTATCCTGATATGCTGTAAAGGTTGCCATGTCTTACTGCTTTTTACAACTTATTAATGATTACATCTTAATAAATAACAAATTAGAAATTGTTTTTAAATCTTGTTTAACAATCATTTCACTTCATCAAATCATTTGTAATGTATTTATAAACCCTCTGTAGATAATTTATAAAGGTAATCTTATTTTTATGTCAATTTTTATTTTATGTCAATGTTCGGAAACCAGTAGCGAGCTGTCACAAAAAAAGATAATTCAACTAAACATTAGCATAAAAATTCTGGTTGTTTTATTTACAATAAATTTTATATTCTTGTGTCCTTTCAGCCTTCAATTTGTGGCAATGTGCTAATATGGGTGTTATCTAATTAAATATGCACTGATTTGCACATTTCTTTTGGCAATAAGCTAAAAACACAACCTCTTTCACTTTGGACCTTTTCTTGTCATTGAAGGGCAAAACATTAAAGCAACATTGCTCAAAATCTCAAAACAATATATATATATGTGTGTGTGTGTGTGTGTGTTTGTATATATTGCAATGTTGCTGTGCAATATTATCTTGAAAGATTTAAGATTTTAAAAAGAAAGCCCATAAGCCACCAGATCATTGGGCATGAGGCACAAAAGCCGAGCTGCTTGGATTCAGGGTGATGGGATTAGAATCACACTCACAAAACTACGGACACAAACAACAGATAGTAGGAAAGACAAACAAACCTTGTTTTGACAGCCAATTGCAAGAAGCAGCATATTTGTAATCTCTGGGCTGGAAAGTGTTGATATTAAATTGTCACATTAATGCCAAAATTGTAACACTAAATAACAATTTTCAAAGCTATACATTGGTATAGCATCTGCACCACAATGATTTATTTTTCATTTGTGCAGCTGTCTGTGTTGACACTCACATCTGTTAACTTATTTAAAAAGGCGGTCTCAAATTTGGCTGTCACACACCTGAAGAAATCTAAATCGATAGTAAATTATAAATGTGTTCTTGAACTTAGATCTCTTGTTATTTTCAAACACTGTTACTGTCAAAGGTTAATAACCATTGTTTTCATTTTCCACACATTGTCCTGTGAGTGTAGAAAGTAATTATGGACAATATTTGTTACAAAACTGTTGTTCAAAAGAGAGAGTATGAAGAATGTCCAGACATAGAGGTTTCGCTTATAATAATCTTAAAGTTATCCTACAAGAAAATGCATACATTTTTTTGTTCTCTACAGCTGGTCTTGTGAGATTAAATAATAATGCACAAATTCAGATTTTACTAAGAGTGCTGAACTAAATGCACCAAAGAACAGCGTTTGTCCACAATGGTATATTACATGTGTCAGTAAAGCTTCAGCTCATCACTTCATCTGTCCATGCCTATTTTTTTTTTTTTTTTTTTTTATAATCAAAACTTCAATTTTTGTTTTATTGCTAGCAACTAAAACATCCTAATATAACACTTGAGATCCCGTGACTCTTTGCTTATATTTGAATCCATGCTGCCTTCTAAGAAGTGTCTCATTGTGTCGCTCGACATTATCAGAGCTCATTGGCATTATTTCTGAAATGGCCCCACTACAAAGACTCCCCGTAGTTTTTTAACAAATCTATTGTTAAATGCCTGAATGTTTGGCTGGTGCCACTGAGAGCTTTATGAATGGGTGTTCGCTTGTATTGCAGCAGATGGAGAAAGCAGAGAACAGGAAACATGGCCAAGGATATTATTAATTGTGTGATATGATTTTCTGCATTGAGAATCTATTGATTATTGGATATTCAAACAAGCTGAGAACCATTTGGTAGTTACTGAATCACAGAAGCTAATTACATTTACACCTTTTTGTAAAATCTATTTTGATTTTGTATGATTTGCTACACCTACATATCAATAAATCAGAAATTCATAAAAACGTAATTAATTTCATTAATTTAATTATTGAATATTATAATTTACTTTACTCATAATAGAACTAATAGCTTTAATACCAGCTTTTACCTCTACATTGTTGGGTCTGGTGTCTATCGTCCTCCTTTTGACAATTTCCCACAGATTTTCTAAAAGATTTAGTTTACTCACGAACTAAGTGCAGTGATACCATGGACATTACATTGTAAATTGGTATTTTTGGTAGTGTGGGCAGTGGCAGCGTGGGCAGGTGCTGACCCTACAAGGACGAGAGGGTAAAGACAATGGATAGATGGATAAATAATTTGAGAGTAAGGCACAACACATTCTGTGATTAAAATGATTAAATTGTGGCTTGCGATCTGACATAGCCTTCCAGTTAGGCCCATCAACACACGTAGTGTTTGATCTCTTCAAAGTTCTAAATATATTAAGTAAATTCAAGAATTTGAATTCTCTATGATTACAACAGAAAACAACTAATTAAGAATGGGAACACACATATTTATATATAAAATGTGAAAAATATTCAACTGACCAGATTTTAAATCAGGTTTAAGCACCCACAGAAAAAAAATAAATGCTCAATGATTGATTGTGTCCACAAGATGTTTTTGAGATCAAACAGAAGCAAAATTATTAAATCAGTTTTAAATTATTTTCAGGAGAATAATCAGAAAAAAAAATTTTAATCTGATATTATGTTTAAAATAACAACATTGGCTGACTTTCATCATAGGCCTAATTTGAAATGGGTCATCAAATCAAATTCTGCTTAAGGCTCCAAACAATCTTAGGGCAGCTCTGGATTGTCTGCTGGAAAACTCTCAAGTCAAACAGTCTTCCCCATGATTGTGTAACCACAGGGAAGACTAATTTAACTTTTCTTTTTTTATTTATTTATATAAAATCCATTTATGAGTCGTAAGCAATCAAATTTTTTGAGAAACTGAAATATGTTTTCAGTAGCTGAAAGCCATGAGCATCAAAGTTCACAGACATTTGAAACATATTGCTCTCTGTATAATTAATCTATACAAAATGAGTTTCACTCTTTAAGTTAATTTATTTTTCAAATATATTGTAATCTATTGAGATGTACAAGTACAATCAGTTTTAGAAGTATAAAAGTACCTTTTAAAGTTACTGTTTTTGTAGAAAATGTATCTTCTAGCCTTATCTGCAAGACTGACAGAAGCTCAGAAACCAGATCAAAAGTCAAGGCAGTAAATGTATTTTTCATGCAATTCATTCCGCTGCCGCCTGCCCTGTCTTTGACATGCTCCACTCAGATGCACTGACAGCTATCTTTGGTCTTCTTAACTCATCAAACTTTTAGTGTGTTTGTTGTTGTGAGCCAGAAAGATTCAAACCAGTAAATGGTTGCATTTACTCTTTTCAAACTATACTCTCAGATCTCTGATTTACTTTCATTTATTTTTTAATCTACCATATCCATGTTTCATATAAAATCTCCTTTTTTCCATTGTTTATTTTAGTTACTTAATGGGCAGTATATTAAATCAAGATGCACTGCAGTTATTTCTTGTGTTTGACTCCGGATAGATTGCTGTGCCTTCAGTTAGCTGGCAAATTTGTTTTGATTATGTTAGATACAAAGTGGAATGAAACAGTTAAGCTCCAAACTCGTTCTCCTGCCAAATCTTTCCAGAAGATCCAGTTTTAAATTTCTCCCTTTTACCTGGCACTCAAATCTGCCTTTGTGTTCTGACACAAATACATTTTGTTCCAAGTTCAATGTTTCTCATGAGCAGCAGGCCTATGTAATATTAAGTGGGAATTGTCCTCATGTCAGCGCTTTGAAGTTGGCAACATTTGATGAAGCCAACCAGATGTGAGGAACATCATTCATGTAATAAATAGCTTGAAAAGAGCCAGACACTAAGACATCAAAGACTAGATTTTTTGTCATTGTTTTCCATGGTAAGATGCAATATAATTATGCCTCATACAAAAGAGGGAACTGGCGAGTGTACCAACAATTGAGGGATCGTACTTCTCGCCCTCCCTAGAAAGCTTTACTCAGGAGGAACTGTATGTGTTCAAGCCTGGACCAGACCCTCAAGTTTTTGGCTCTCTGGATCTTGTATACCTGAAGCAAATGTTGTGTCTGCTTTCTTGGCACAAGGTCGGGCTTGTTCCCAGTGCAAGCATGGCTCTGCCAGGGCTGTTCCTTGTTACTTTTACTGTGGGAGGTTCATGAGCAGAAGGCGTAATCAGAAAGAGGAGGGTGTCTGGTTTGAAAACCCTCAGGGTCTCATCTTTGCAGATAGTCTGGTTCTTTCACCATCCCTGGGCAAGAACCTTCAGCTTTTACTGGAGCAGTCCACAGCTGAGTGTAAACAGTCAGGATAAGCTGCCCCCCTTAGTCTGAGGCCATGGTTCTTGACCAGAAAAAGGTGGACTGTTCCATTCCTCTAAGGTGGGTGGGGGTTAGTCTCGCCTCATGTGGACAAGTACTTTGGTATCTTGTTCACAATTCGCAGGATGGACCATAGTGAGCAATGCAGATTGGTTACCCTGCACATACGTTGATGCACACCACCTGGTGCCTTTAAGTTACATTGGATACATAGTGGTGGAGTCCACAGAGATAGAGAAGATTACTGGTCTTCAGAAGCATTTTGAGAACAGGTTTGAAATAGATAGCTGGAATTTGTGCTTTGACATGTCAGTGCATCAGCTGCTGGCCAGGCCCAACTAGAGTGTGTTATTTCATATAAAAAGATAGTGGCATGCTTTTTGAAATTCCTTCACCCAGAGAGAGCTCACAGTAGAGCCGCTGCTATTCTACAATGAAAGTAATCAACTGAGGAGGTTTGGGCATTTGGTCTGGAGAACTCCCACACCCTTCCATTTTAAGATTTTTTATATCCAACTGAGAGGAGATCCTGGGCAAGAACGAAATTTGATATCTAAGCCAGAAACACCATGGGATCCCCAGAATGAACTAAAGAGTGTTGCAAGGCACAATGATCTCTGGGGTTTTTTCCATGACCTGATATCTATGTGTCCCAAACTTAGATATGTGGATGGATGGATGGATGGATGGATGGATGGATGGATGGATGGATGGATTATCCACAAATGTCTCATATTTACATGTGTTTGTTGACATTTGAACAGTAAGAAAAGTTTCAGAACTTGTTTCTAACCTCTATTCATGCCAGATGTGTTAGGCATACATGCAATAAAAACATCAGCAGTCATTTATTTGTGCACCTGCTGAAACCAATAAAGCTTTCATCTGTTCCTGACATTGCACAGCAGAAAGATGCTAACTTAAAAAGTCATAACTTTGTATTAACAGACAACCAATGGCAGTTACATCTTTGACGCTCAGCTCTGTGAGTATTCTTCTCGCTTCACCTCTTTCAGATGAACAGGTATGGGATTCCTGAGATGCAGGCTCCTCGAGATGAGGGTCTTGGTTTGACGAGGATGGGACATGTTGCCCCACTTTCTGTTTATCCCCCCATGGGAACGGTCCTCACTCTTCCCTCCTTGCCTGGCTGAAAACAGAGAGCCGTGCACACTGAAACAACCGCACTAAATACAGCCCTGCAGTTACCATAGAAACCAGCCCTGGTGCATCCCTGACTAGTCCCACTGTATCTCATTTTGCAATTGACCCAGAAAAACACTAGGAGGTTGATGTTTAGTTTCTTCGCAGTCAAAATTTTAAAAGCAGAGGTGATATAACAGGTAGAAACAAAGAGCTTGCCAGCAGGATGATGGATAACTGCGAACCAAATGCCTTCTAATGCAGACCAAAGGGAGATTTGATGCAGGGGTGTGAAAAGGATAGAGACGTATACACGTGAGAGCAAGTGATGAAGCCAAAGACGCTTCAGGGAGAGTGGATTTACACTGACAACAAAATCGAATACCGCTGCAAGGCAGGCAATAGCTAAACTGAACCGGACAGCACATGATCACACTTGAAATAAATCAACTTCAGCTCCTACTGGCACCTTTCGGAAGATAAAGGACAAAGTGACACAGATTTTATTTTTAAAGAAATGGTGTGGCAATGCTGTTTTTAAAGTTACATAAGTCAACCTGCTGCATTGCATCAAATAAGGTTCCTTTCAAAACAGAGCAAGCCATAATTTTTTTTTTTTATCTACACAGTTAACATTAAATACAATAACACCCACCAAAATAACTCATCCCTGAAGAGATAACAACTCTGCAACAGAAATATCAGATTTTCATGACACACTTTTCTTTATATGTTCCTGTGTTAGGACCCTATAATATCCAGGCATCTCACAAAGTTACCCCATTTATACTGTGCTCTCTGTTCCACTGGGACATTATTATAGTGTTCAAATAGGTCATGTGACACCATTATACTGCAGCCGAGCTGGAATCTACTAAACGCCATAAAGCATCTAAATCATCACCACTCCTTTAAAAAGTATATATTCAAGTTATTGTAGTTCATTTATTTATTTTTTTGTTGGTAGTAATTGTTAATATTTGGGATATATTCGAGAACAATCAACAGATATGAATAAATACAGTGCTGTGAATAAGCATATCACTCTTTAAATTTCTGATGATTTTGCTTTTTTGTGACACTTAGACAAATTTTTCAAATCGTCAAATAAGTTTTAATATTAGACAACTAGAACCTGAGGAAAACAGAAATTTCAGTTTCCAAATAATAATTACATAATTAAGCTTATCCCTAATGACTGGTTGTGCCACTCTTTACAGCAACAACTTCCCTACAAAACCCAGCAATCATTTGCATGAACGACCTGTTTGAGATCCAGCCACAGTATTTCAATGACTATTAAGTCCAGACTTTGACTAGGTAACTCCAAAACCTTAATTTATTTATTTACTCTTTTTTTTCTAAGATTCTAAGATTAAGTGGTGGACTGTAGCTGGTGTGTTTTGGTTCATTGTCCTGCTCATCACCCAAGTGTGATTGAGTTTAGGGTCATGAATCCATGGCCAGTCTCCTTCAAGAATTTCACGTGGAGAGCAGAATTCATGGTTCCATAAATTATGGCAAGTCGTCCAGATCCTGTCATAGTGAAGGAGCCTCTTATGGTAACACTATAACCATCATATTTGTTGGCCATCTTCTTTTTCTTTAAAGCTGTCATAGTTTACACAAGCTATAAGGACAGACACGCTTTCCAAAAAGTTCCACTTTTGTCTTGTCTGTCTACAAAATATTATCATAAGAGTCTTTGGTCTTTGTTTTATTTTTGCTCAGCAGTATTTCTCATCTTGGAACTCTCCTGTGGATGCCATTTTTGCCCTGACTCTGTTCTATTGTTGAATCAGGAACACTGACCACAATTAAGGTAGATGAGGCCTGCAGCGTTTTTAATGTTCTGTTTTTTTTTGTGACCTTATGGATGACTAATGCATGAGATCTGTACTCTTGGAGGAATTTTTGTAGGCCATCCACTCCTGGGAAAGTTCACCACTGTTCCATGTTTTCTGACACTGCCTTTCACTGTGGTCCATTGGTGTCTCAAAGCCTAAGAAATGGCTGAATAGCACTGTCTAGATTGTTAGACATCAACGACTTTGTTTCTCATCTGTTTTTGAATTTCTATAGATGGTTCATGATCTGTAGCTTTTTCAAATCGGTTTGCCTAGTTCATCTTGTCAGACAGGAGCTATTTAAAACATAAAAAAATGTTTGACTATGTGAGACATACTGTATGTGTGACAGAAAAAAACTTAAAATCTATAAGAAGGGAAATACTTTTTAACCTCACTGTGTAGGTTTAACAAGAACAAGAACTTCACTATAAACAATCTTTTTCTTTTCACTGCACAGGAGAAACCAAAGATCAGAAGTAAACTCCATCCTGCATCTGTGCTATATGCCACATAAACAAGCACAGACTCCTACTTCCACCACATCAGCAACTCAGAGCTCATCTGTAAATACTTTTTACTTCAGTACAATTGCTGCTGGTACAATACAGCTTTGCATTCATGGCTGGACGTTATTCTGCATGCACAGAAAAAAGTATAGCAGGGAGGGTTTAGTATAAAAATGGAACTTATAGAGTAAGAAAAAATAAAAAACCCATATCAGTAAGGAGGCACAAAAAGACACATGGAGAACTTCTGTATACATTTTCCATGATAAATGTTTAGGATATTAAATAATAACAAGCTAGTATTACTGAGAAAAAATAACTATATGTTGTATTAAAGTGAACTGGTAACACCTTTGTTTTATACACACACTGAGTGTGTCGGGGGAGGACTGTGGGTCGGACCAAATCGCAGACAAGAGCTCGGTAGCCGCATCATAGTACTTCCTTGTTTATTCAAAAATAATCCAAAACGTAACAAAAACACTGCAGGGATGAATCATAAGTACAGTCCAAAACTTACATGAACTCTGCAGGTCACTTAAGGCAAAAACGTAGCAAAAACGTAGCATAGTCTCCAAACTAAGCATAGACAAAGCATAGACATGGTAGGGAACGGGGTAGTAACAGAACGAACCAGCAAGGAACTAAGCAAACAGAACTACTAATATACACAGAGCACAAAGAGGGGAACAAAAGGCAGGTAATCAAAGAAACAGGGAACAGGTGTGACATGGACGCAGGGAGACAGAGGGAGCAGGTGAACCTAATAAGACTAAGACATGAGGAAAGGGACTGATTAACAAAACAGTGAAACAGACCTAAACGAAAACTACAGACCAAGATAAAACAGAATCAAGAATAAACACGAACTAAAGGAAACTGAGAACTGGAGGTAGCACAACAACCTAAGATCTAAGGACTAGCAAAAGAAACCATAAAGTCCAAAAATGTCACTCCATGACAGAGTGTGTGATATTAGAAGTTCATGTCTTTTTAAAGTTTCTACATCTTCAGTGCTTCTTTGAGAATGTTTTGCCCTTACCAGAACTTGGGGATTTGTATGACACAATGCCAAAGATTATGTTAATTTTCCCTTTCTTCATTTATAAGATCCAACCATACAGAGAGGCAAGACATTCTACATTTTTGTTTAAAGGCTCGGCAAGATTAAACAGTATAATAACGGACAGTTCAGCCAGAGGCCAGGTTCCAGTATCAAGATATAAACATTTTTTAAAAAATGACAGTTTTAAAACTGAAGAGATTGTATGTGACTGAGTCTCCATGGTTAAAAGTCCTTATAATTAGATGGCAAAGAAACTGCCAGAGTAACTACATTTTTTAGTCCATTTGAAAGCTAGAGTTCCCAGCAATGCCTCTTCCCCCACATCTTGCTGTGCACTACCGGTCAGCTGGCTGAGAGAATTTTAGAATATTCCCATGTTTAAAAGTAAGACAAATTTGGCCATTGCAAACAATTCTGGTTGTGAAAAACACAGACAATCCTAGACTTCAAATTAAAAGTGGACTCCCCCAACACTTTAATGGAAGTAAAGGTACAGTTAGTCTGTTATGCATTAGACTGTGGGCTTGCAACTCGGGTTAATAACCTGACCAATTATACACACTTTAATCTACAGAGAGCAGAATTGCAGTGTTGAAACTACAACTAAATTTGTCAGGTGTTTAGTCTGCAATTTATGATGAAGTCTGTTTCAAACTCAAAATTACAATAAATGCTAATATAAAATACATGTGTTTATGGTATTATAGAATTTGATTTAATATTTTGTCTAAATAACATGATATCCTAAAACCCTTGCATTCCTATTCTAGGTTGTAATACAGTGTGAAACTTTCATTGCCCCATCTTATAAATGATGCTATTTTAATTCACTGAATAACAGGTAATTTCTTGAGAATGCAGCCTCAAAGGGCCGACAGTGTCCTGTGTCCTATTTGCTTCTGTCCTAAGTCTAGATAAATGCAGCTGGTCTTGTCAGGAGGGGTATCCATCCTAAAACGTTTGCCACATCTACTGTGCAAGTATGATCTCCATGCTGGATTAGTCGAGGCCCGGGTTATAAACGTTCATCATTGGAGCTGGTGACCCCAAAGGTAGCGGTGGATATTGGGCTACTGTTGGTCAGTAAAGACAAAGCAGAAGAAAAGGAGGAAGACATGTCCATAGGCAGAAATAGAAGAGGCAAGGCAAGAGTCTAGGACTGAGAGTAAGAACTTTGAATGTTGGGACTATGGCAGCAAGGCTAGTGTTGGCTGGCATGATGCAGAGGAGGAACGTGGACATACTGTGTGTTCAGGAAACTAGACGGTAATATAGCAAGGCTAGAAGCTTAGGAGCAGGGTTCAAGCTGTTCTACCAAGGTGTGGATGACAAAATAAATGGTGTAGAAGATCTCTTAAAGAAGGAGTTTGTCAGGAATGTTTTGGAGGTGAAAAGAGTCTCAGATACGGTGATGAGTCTTAAGCTAAAAATTCAAGGTTTGATGTTCAATGTTTTTAGTGTTTATGCCCCACAGTTAGAATATGAGATAGAGGAGGAGAAATTCTGGAGTATGTTAGATTAAATGATTCAGAACATCCACAGATGTGAGAGTGGTGATTGCTTCATATTTCAATAGACATGTTGGAGCAGGGAACAGAGGTGATGAGGACATAATGGGTAGGAAGAAATTCAGGCACTGTAAGGTATTTGTATGGCTGAGAGTGTTGCCAGACAGCACAGGGTTGTGGTGTGTGGAGTGACTCTGATGGTGGGAAAGATGAAGAGGATAAAGGCAGAGCAGAAGACAAAGTGGTGGGAGCTGAAAAAGGAAGGAGTTGAGACAGGCTCTATGTGGCCAGGGGGTGCTTCCAGTTTACTGGACAATTGCAGCTAATGCTATCAGGGAGACAGGTGGGAGAGTACTTGGTATGTTATCCAGAAGGAAAGTTGATAAGGAGACTTGGTGGGGGAATAAGAAAGTACAGGAGTGGGTACAGAGAAAACATTCAGATAAGAAGTAGGATACTGTTAGGACTGAAAAGAGTCGCCAGGAGTTCAGGGAGATGCAGCGTAAAGGCAGAGGTAGCTAGGAGCAAACAAAGGGCATATAGCAACTTGTGTGATAGGTTTGACAATAAGGAGGCAGAGAATAATCTTTACATGTTTACAAGATGCTTGAGGAATGGTGATGTTAATTTTCAAGAACAAGAGAGATGTGCAGAGTTGTGGCAACTAGAGGGAAATAAAGTTGATGAGTCATACAATGAAGTTATGGGAAAGAGTAGTTGAGCCAGACTAAGGTCAGATGTGACCATCTGTGAGCAAAAGTGTTGTTTCATACCAAGAAAAAGTACTATAAATGCAATATTTGCCTCGAAGATGTTGATAGAGAAGTACAGGGAAGGTCAGAGGGATCTGCATTGTTTTTGAACATCTAGAGAATGCATATGACAAGGTGATCAGAGAGGAGATGTGGTATGGTAATGGGAAGTCTTTAGTAACATGTATATGTAAGTATGGTAAAAATGGAACAGGACATGTATGAGAGCTGTAAGACAGTGGTGAGGTGTGCTGTAAGTGTGAGAGAGGAGTTCAATGTGGAAGCAGGCCTGCATCAAGTATCGGCTTTGAGCCTCTTCTTGTTTGCTGTTGTGATGGACAGGTTGACAGATAAGGTTAGACAGGAATCTCCATCGACTATGATGTTTGCAAATGGCATTGTGGTCTTGATGAGAACAAGGAGCAGGTGGAGAAAAAATGTAGAGAGATGGAGGTTTGCCCTGGAAAGGAGGGAAATGAAATTTAGCTGGGGCAAGAGAATGAAAGGAATGGTGTGCAAGACGGTGTTGAGATGAGCAATGCTGTATGGTAAAGAGACAGTGGCAATGAGGAAGAGACAGGTGGCGCAGCTGGAGGTTGAACAGATGGATATGATGAAGTTCTCTTTAGGAGTTATGAGGATGAATGGGATCAGGAATGAGTACACCAGAGTGACAGCTCATGTTAGATGTGTTAGAAATAAAACCAGAAAGCATATGAGATAGTTTGGACATGTACAGAGGAAGGATAGTGAGTATTTTGGTAGAAGGATACTGAGGCTGGAACTGGCAGACATGAGGCCAAGAGGAAGACCAAAGAGAAGAATTATGGATAGAGTAAAAGAGGACGTGAAGATAGTTGATGTGAGAAAAAAAAAAAGCAGAAGATAGAAGACTCATGGTGGTGACTCCTAAAAGGAAAAACCAGCAAAAAGAAGAACAACGGGTAATTTCTTAAGAGATACTGTTTTCTCTTCTTTAGGTAGCACACCACACAGAGGACCTGTAAAATATTCTCTGTGTGGCCAATAAGAATAGCAGTGCTCTTTCTTTGGCTTTTTTGTTCAAGAGTCATCATTGAGGAAGAGAAGAGTTCTCATTCACCCACATGTTCACAAACACTAAAGGGATTTAAACCCCTGATGCTCTAACCTTTAGCTGCCCATAATCCTATTATCTATTTTCTGCAAAGATGAAGATGACTGGCATCATGCACATTGCAGGATCCCTGACTAGCTGTTGAACTTTTAGATAGGCTATTCCGTTGTTGTTGTAATTGCTGTGCAAACATTTAGCAGCTTTTAAAATCCGCCAAAACAAGCTTATAATTTAACAAGTGAACTCACAAATTAGGCTAATTTTCTCTCAGTAGTTTCCTTGTATTGAACAGCAACGCATCACAATGTTGCACACTTGGTTTGCCTTAACAGTAGATTGAATGGTGCTGCCATCGGTTTTCCCCTGCAGGATGGGGCTGTGCCTTTTCTCTGCACTTACGACCTGACAGGATCACATTACACTGCAGGAAATCTTCAGCTAAGTGTGAGTACTATAGCCTGAGACAATCATTGTCTTTCTAAGCAGCACTGTTAAGAGGGAAAGCACAGAAGTCCCAGAAATGTCAGGACTAAAAGGACTAACAACATGGAAGGAGTGTAGAGGAGAAAATAAGATTAAAAAACTACCTGAAAAAGAAAATTTGAGTACAAGCACCATGTGGAATGGTATAAAGATAACAAAGCCACAATGAAAATGGGTTGTCAAGCAGAAGCGGAACTGAAAATTATCAAAATAGCGTCATACTGAAAAAGCAAAATGAACAAAACACCTGAATGTCTATAGAAATACTTTGAAGTTTCATATTATTTCATAGTAACTTATATGGGGATATAATATACAATAAATTTAGACCTGATCAGGCCTGCCGACAGGGGGCACTAAGGGGTCTGTTTTTGGCCCAGGATGGGGGGAGGGTGCCCAATTTGCAGTGTGAAAGCCAAAACAACGTCTTAACAGCCTTAACAGCATTTCCAACTCCATCATAAAGCCAGATCTCTCTCTCTCTTTCTATCTCTGTCTATACACTTTCTCACCTAATGGGTCTCTTTATTTTCATGACTATTTACATTCAATTCAAACATTTTAGATTCTCACCAAAAGCAACAAAACTGAATAAACACACATGGAATTATATAGTAAAAAAAACGCCTGAAATAATAAAAAATAGTGACCCTTTGCTTTGATTACTGCTTTGCACCCTTAGCATTCTCGCGATGAGCTTCATGAGGTGGTCACCTGAAATGGTTTTCCAAATTTGAAAGAACTTCCAAGAGGTGCAATGAGAGACAGCCAAATTCTAATATTTCAGTCATTGCAGTAAAGGGTGACTACTTTAATAAATGTAAAATAAAAAACATATTTAAAGTTCTTTTGCAATTTTTCGTTTGTTACAGAATTCCATATGTTTTCATTCAGAGTTTTGATGCCATTATTGAGCATCTACATACAACGAAAATAGTCATAAACATAAACCCAGTAAATGAGAAAGTGTTTCTAAAACCTTTGACCGTTGGTGTATATATACATACATATATATGTATACAATCATATTCAATAAATCTAAATATGCATTCTGATTATGAACCTTGAAAATAACCTATTACAACCTACATACTTTACATTAAGTCCACATTTCTGAATTAAAATGTTTTCATTAACAAGCAGAAAGCCATCTCAATTAACAGAAACAAAGGCTTGAAAACATCTGTGTGCCATGTGCAATTAACTGTATTTTTATTTTTAGTTAAGATGGCTGTTAACGTTCTAGGCAAAAATTACACATAGAGTTTTTGAATTGTTTCTCCAAAATAAATGGAAAACTTCGTAATTCACCGTCTAAAAATAACAGCCAGCTTTAACCCCAAACTCTAACAATGATGTTAGTGATGCCGAACAGCCTTATTCTTTCAGTTTTAGTCATTTCAAATCCCAATTACTTAAAATCTCTATCAATAATTATAAAGAAAAAGACAATAGGAGCATATAAAGGTGGATATGTCTGTATGGAAAGCCATGAGACATGTTTAATGCTAACTGTATGAGACTGGCACTGACAAAATGAATAAAGCAGAGTTCCATTTAACATAAATACATTGATAAATCTTGTTAAAGTGGCAGCCAGTAAGATGTAAAAAATTCCTTCGGGGCTCCTGGACAACCTTTCAACTAGAAGGACCTGGTTTTTACAGCACACGCAGGTCTATTGCACGTAGAAAATATAAGAGCAAGGAACACAGAAAAAAGATAAATTGCATTTTCAACCACATTATCTGCCACAGTAGCAGGGCGATAGAAAAAAAAAGACCCATCAATGTGTCCTCCTTTTGCATTAAGTAAGCATAAAAAATGTTAAATCCCAAATTTTCAAACAGTTGAGTGAGGTTGGAAATAAATAGAAATGCAATTTTTATCTTTTCCTCAACATAATTGTGGGACATCTGACTCCTATTAGTATTAAATGTTTAACCAGTATTCAAGATCACACTTAGAGACCTTTTGTCCCTTGCTTTTTGAATATCATATGAGTTAGAAGTGTTCATGACTACTTCTCAATAGATTATTATCCACTTAATGTCTTTACTGCATAGTAAAACCTAAGCTATTCAATGAAAAAGACTAAGAAAGTGAATAGGATACAAAAAAGAAATATTGGTTCCTGTGATTTTCAGTGGATGTCGCAGTATATAGATTAATTCCAATTCAGGGTAATTGACTCAATACTAAATATTTTCTAACCTAGTTTTTCTTTTTATAGATGAAGTGATCAGATTTTCCCTAGTCAAATTTTAGTTTTCTTTGAGGTCTGACCTTAAAGAACTTGAGACTTTTTTTTTTCTCTGAGGACTCTAAAACATATAGGAGAAAGAAATGTGCTGCAGGTTCTTTGTAGAAAGTTCTTTGTAGAAGTAGACACTGAAGGAATTACAAAATGATTTCTATTAATGCATCAAACTATATATCCTGTAACATTATCTGATAAACTGACAATTGAGGAAGATTTGAGTTTAGATGCAATCAAAGAATAGAGGAAAAAATGTGGATTTTGTACCAGCATGACCAGCCGATCAAAAGTCAAGGGAAAACTGGCCAATTCGGATCTCTGACTGATTTATGCATCTCCATTCATTTTTAACTATGTTAACACATTCGTTTTTATTGCAAAAAGTATATACATGAACCAACTTGGCAAGGGTTTTATGTCCTTATTGCCAAGTCATTGTTATCACCATCCATCCATTTTCTATCCCCGTTTCTTCTGTACAGGGTCACAGGGGAGCCGGTGCCTATCTCCAGCAGTCTATGGGCGAGAGGCGGGGAACACCTGGACAGGTCGCACTGTCTTTATATTAAACAGTTCAATAATTTAGTTATTTGGTGTTAGTATTAAACTTACTAGCAGTTCTGAAAGCTAGCCTCCTGCTGTACTGAGGTAAAGTCCAAACCAGTAGTGTGTGAGTGTGTGTGTTCCTGTCTTGGCGTCACAGTGAGAACCATTTTTCTGATTTCACCATCAAATTGAGGACCGTTTGTACCAAAGTGAGGACATTTTGCTGGTCCTCATGACCTATTTTGCTAACGGTTAGGTTTAGGACTATGGTGTGAATTGACTTTAGGTTAAGGTTAGGGTTAGGTAAGCACTGGTAATGGTTAGGTTTAGGGTTATTGTCAGGGTTAGGGCATAGAAAGGGTTGAAAATGACTGAAAATCAATGGAAGTCAACACATGGTCCTCACTACATATAGCAAAACAAGTGTGTGTGTGTGTGTGTGTGTGTGTGTGGACACTGAACCCAGGTGCAGGTAGTTTCTCTGCAACACAATTTTAGTGGTGGTGTATGCACACATTTGAGCCTGTATGCATAATTCGGACCCTGTGTAGATTAGAGCAGAGGTCTCCAACCTTGGTTCTGAGGGCCCACTTTCCCGCATGTTATAGGTATTTCCCTGTTGTCACACACATGACTTAATGAATGCGTGATTAATCTGATCATTGTGCATCTGCAGCACTTGATGGCATGTGTTGGAGATAATGCCATCACTTGAATCATTTGTGCAACAGCTGGGACACGTCTAAAACGTGCAGGACAGTGGGTCCTGGGGACCAGGGATGGAGAGCACTGGATTAGAGAGGAAACCCATCTTAAATTTAAACTTGGGTGCCAAGTTCTAGTTTCTAAACCAATTATAGATGGTATTATTAATCTACATGGAAATAGAACCTTATAACCTTTGTATGATATTCCTGCTGATTTTGGGTATGTGTAAACCTATAACAGGAACCCCGGGGAGCTGCATCTAATACGACTTGCCTTCACATTTTCTTTTTTTATTGTGAGTTTGGTGAATTGTCTTAATAAAAAGGCTCCTATAAAATTAATTGCTATTCATTGATAAAATAACAAGTTCCTCAATTTGTTTTTTAAAATTATTACGGTGCATTCATTGAATAACATTAATGAAGATTTGCAGCATCTCTACAATATATAAAGATTTGAAGATGCTAATTTCTAATACAATATTTCTACAGACGTGTAAAAGAATACCCAATCCAGGGGAAGAGCGTTTGCTCCAATGTCTATCACTCGTGGGGTAAAGACTGTTGCATTGCTACAACAGTGAATGCAGTTCAGTCCACAGCTTCATATATTGTCAAACTGTAAGGTGTTATTCGTTTTTCTAGAAAATGTGCTAAATATAAAATAATATCATGGGGGAGTACAGTACAGTGATTAAAAGTACAGACAGGCTTTTTTAATGCTATTTGCTTACTTCATATATGTCTTATTTTACTCAACATTATTCCATTTTAGGATTAACAGCTTTTCACACATGAGCTATTTATTGAATAAAAATGAATCCCGATGATGAGTAAAACAATCATAACTAACGTTAACAGGATTAAAAGCATAGCATTAGTTTTGTAAGGTCTTAAATGACAAGAAGCATGAAGCTGCACACATTTTTAGAAGGTATATTATGTTTGCTGTGGTTGCCATTTTAAATGAAAGGCAAACCTATCCATAGTTTTATAAATAATAAATGGATTAACGTAAGAGGCATTACTCTATATTTGTACTGTCTATGTACTCTGCCTGTTCAAAATAAATATCCTTTGTTTTCTGAATTCCACAATGTAGCACAAGATTGACATAAAGCTACAAAGTATTTTCACAGGCTAGCTACAGTTGATGTGTTTAGTGCTAGTCCAGATGCCTGTAGTGCTAGTTTTTTTTATCATGACTCATTTCCTGCATATTTCAGGTTTATATCATAAGATGCTTTCTTTACAACAGCAAAACAACACTAAATCCAGTCCATTAAAGTACTAGCATTTACTGTAATTAATAGCCCAATATTTAGCCAGATGGTTGCACAAACATTTTAACTGTTGAAGCGATGATGCAGATTTTCTGCATGGTATATGGTGTGTGAATTCACTTCGCCTCAAAAAGGTCCTAATTACAATGAGTTAGGCCTTAGGCAGCTGATTCAGTAAATTCATTTTCAATTCTGTTCATTTATATTGTGCAGGTTCTGGACAAATGTTGAGAGAATTTACAAGATTGTGGATACCTACTGTATATTATGTGGGTTTATATAAATCACAGCTAGAGCTAATAGCTTCTCATTCTCAAAGACCAGAGCTTTTTCTGTTAAGCAGATCGCACAGAAAAAGTATTGTCTGTTGAAAGCTGCTGGTAATTCTTGGACAGGAGAACAAAAAGAGGAAAAAAACAAACTGAAGCACTACAGGTTTTACCAAAAATGGGTCAGAGTAATCACAGAGGGTAGAATTCATCCTCTCTTTTAAAGAGGTCTACTTAATCTTTTTACAAATTGTTATTCCTAATAAAATACATTGTCTAAATAAAAAAAAAAAATGTCACTTAATAAAACAGAATACAAACTTCATGACTGTGAAACATTAAACCTAATGCACATGCAGAGGTTGGTAAGCACAATTCAAAACAGTTAACATGGTGTAGTTGCACAATGTTTTAGTTGTTTTAGTCGTTATTCCTGAAATAATCAGGTAAGTAATATGCAAATTCTCCAGTCAAAATGTTCTTTTTGGGTTATTTATCTGTCTCTTTGATCACTTTGCTGCATGTGCTGTGGTCATGGCTGTGGTCTTTAGTACTTGACGCAAAAAAAAGGAACAAATTGCTCCCATCTGCTGGAAATATTGGGCTTTTTGCATCTTCATATATTTAGCGCAATTTGCTTTATGAATCTAGTGCAAAAATCAAGGGAATGGTAGAAGCGGAACAGATGTTTAAAATGGAGGACATTGCACTGCTTTTTGAATTTCCTCCACAGACTGTTACAGAAGTACTTTTTATCGGAAAGAATAAAAAGGCAGGAAAGTTACCCAGCTAAACATTGAACCAATGAGCCTAGGATAATTAAGGAGAATGAAACCATATGATGAATGACATTTGGGCTTACTTTGATTTTAGCTAAATCATAGCTTTGTCCAAAGGCAGCCTTTAAAATGATTCAGGCATATTCTTACAAATTAAATTGAAATGCAGGTCACTTTCAGCTGCATTCTTTCCTGCATGTTTCAGCTCAATAAATCAAAGCTAGATGGCCTTGCATTGTGTCAGCTTGGACCACAGAGAGCCAGAGATCAAGGAGTTGAGATGTGAATTTTGATTGTTAATAGTTATTGAAACATAAAGTCTCTGAGTAATGAAACAGCTTACTAACACCATCTTGTTGGAACACAAGGATGAGCGAGTGGAATGAAGAGTTTTTATTCTGTCAACATCAATTTTTTCCACACTGATTTCATTACGTAGAGGAAAAGAGCAGGATAATAAGCTTGCCTAATAGTGTTTTTTCCATCTTATGGGTGGCCGCAACAAAAGCACCTGAAAATAAATTTCACTTCAGCTTTTTTTTTGTCAAATACGTACTAGATGGATGAAGCCTTACACAGCACACTGACCCAATTAAAGAATTTGAGCTGTGATTGACAGCATCAATTATTTATGGCAGGATCCTCTGCATATTCAAACAGACACATTAATTATCACGGTTTGTCACTTGTGTCTTATGTTGCTGGAGGCCTCTTGACCAGACTGGCACAATACAAGAAGTGCACATACCAAGCTATTTGTCACTAATTTGTCATCGTTTATATTTAGGCTGAAGAGAGGAATGCAATTATGAAACCAAAGTCATATTTTATCCCTTATAAAAATAATTAATGAAAATGACTCGACCTGCAGAGTCTAAAGCTAAATTTAAGATTGGTGTCTCTGGAGTTAATCCAATTATAGGGCCAAATAGAAGTCAGGATTGGAAAAGAAGATGCACAGAAAAGGGGATCGGGGCATGGTATTCAGTCAACCAAGATTACATAGAAATGAAATTACAGTTTAATGGATTAAACCCAGGCAAGTCATAATGATAACCCTGACCCCGCATCTGTTGAGATGCACTCTTACAGCTTCAAAGCCCGACAAATGCATGCCTGGCTTCTGTGTTTTCCAATTGAATCATGTGAGGCCTGAACATAAACCCATCTAGCAATCATGGCCACAAGATAAAGCCCTTGGACAGCCAGCAGATCCATCTGGGGAAGGCAGATGACGGAGGAGTTTGACTTGTACAACTGCACCATGCCTTGACTCACAGATGGGAAGCCAGCTCAGGCAGGATTTGTCACCATAATGGGAAAGCGTCCACATACAAGGGCCCCATGTGTACGCATGTGCCCCTTCTTCTGCATGCAAAGTCTTGCGAGGGTGTCTTGGAGCACGTACGGACATGTGTGGTGAGACCGTGGTGTTGACTCTCAGCGGAAAAAGGGTGGGTGGAGAAGAGGTGCTTTGACAAGTGTGTGATGCATGCTGCTGTGACGGCAGCAGCCATGAGAGAGGGCTGGGGCTGTCGCAGGCTGATAACCCAGAAAGAAGAAGTTCACCAAAATCATTACTACCTGATTTTAAAAGCAGTTTGACAATGCCCTTCAACACAGAGATACAATTAGCTCTACAGTAAGAAGCTGCATTTGTTTCTCCCATTAAATTCTTAGCACTAACAGTAAATTCCTCTAGTTTAGACTTGTACAAGGTTTTGCTTTTGACAAACTACTAGATTGCCAGAAAAAAAAAATGAATTAAACATTTTGCAGGCTGACATGATTACATAATGTAAACCTCTTGGAGGGTTACTGACCCATTTCCCATTAAATCTAAAAGTACTCCTGAGAACAAAGGGTTTTATCTGGTATACATCAACTTCTCTAAAATACCTGCATGAATAAATTATTTTTTAGTCATTATACCACATTTTCCTTTTGGTTTAGTATTTATGAGGTAAAATACAGCATATGGTACACAGCTGGACATTTTACTGATTGGTTTGTTTCACTGCAAACTATTACCATCCTACCATGACCAGTGAAGCTAATTTGTAAGAAAAATGGTAACTTGTCATCTTTACGAATCACAACACAAATTTACATAAATGTAGGAAACATTATATTGATTTCTTTCATGAAGGCTATGGCATGGTCCTCCAGAAGACTAACAAAAACTAAAAACAAAAATATTTATCAAGATTTTTTTATCATTTGTCTTGGTTTGTCTTTACTGTGTCAGTGCTGTCAAAACCTCACAACCTAATTAATCTGCATTGAGCCTGCAACAACTATGCACAAATGTCCACGGAGTCAAGTACCCCCAACTATGTGGGAGACTAGATTTTAGATCCTTTACAAGCCTTTTCCTTTGTCCTTTATTTGTCTTTCTATTTTACTGTCATTGTCAAACGCTTGGTAATAGTGTTACTGCATATTTTAGTGTATCTGAAACACTTTTTTGGTGAACCCAAAGGTGAACTAGAATAATAATAATAATAATAATAATAATAATAATAAAGAATAAAGAGAAACAGGAACACTATTAGTGTGAATGCCTACTGCATTCACACTAATAAATAATGCATTTTGTTAAACATCAAGTCTTGACACATTTGAAGTATGTAAATCTTTGTATCTCTGTTAGATATATTGTACTTGTATTGCAAAGAAGAACCCTATTTTGTTCATATGGCTGCATTTTGGATAGCTTGCAGAGAACAAGAAACGTTACCAGACTGAACTAAAAAAATACAAGCAATTTGGGTAATGATATTATTAGCATGTAATTTGCAGCCCGGTATTGGTGCTAAGATAGAGAGCTATTTTATGTAGTTGTAAAACCTGAACTGGACAATTCTACACTGAACAGAGACACAATTTGAGATTTCTGAAATGTTTATGCTATTTGTAAAAACACAAAAAACAAGGCAGTTTAAATGCCTTTTAGGTCTTAGGACAACCTTAGGATGAGGCAATAATGATAATTTATCTAGAAAATATATGGACTGAACATATGAACTGGTAAAACCTTGACTAGGTTTCTCTACACTGACTACAGATTATTTGAGATATAGTTTGTAGTTTGTGAAGCCTTTGCTCTAATTCTCTAAAAAAGAGAATTCTCAGCTTTCTCTAAAATATTGCCAGAAGCTAATTTCATCTCATATACCAGATATTGTGCATCGTCTCATTTAATGAGCTTGATGTTAAATTACACCCCTACTTGGGTCAGATTGTCTGATTAATGGAATGAAAAAGCAAAAGGTTCATATAAAACCAATCTTCAAAGCATTATTAAAGCAGCACCATAGTGACCAAGAATAACATAAGTATGAAAAAAGGGTCCAAGAAAGTACAAAATGTAAGGTATGTATACTGTTTTTATAGTGCAGGATATGACTATTAGAAATATATAAAAAGTCATATGCCTTGCTTTTATCATAGTTTATGAGATGTGAATGTGACACACAGACACATCATATGGCCCTTTAAATGCTCTTTAATCAGTTCCCCAAATCGGTACTGACCTCAGAAAGAAAGTTAAAATTATTACACTTTTTACATCTCAGCTGGTCACTAGTGCTTAGTGTCTACAGTCAACATAAATGTTTGTAGTTCAAAAAAGGCTGAGAAATCTTACAGATGATTTTAACACTGCTGCAAAGCCTAAAGAAGCTTAGTTATGTTGATGCAAGTCTTTCGAGAGCCACAGTGAGGACTTTCTGAATGCTGGTCTGCACCAAATACTATTAAGGGAGGATAAACTGCATTTTTAATGCACTCTGTGGCTGAGCAAGAATAATGCAATGAGGCAGGTTGTAAAACACACAGGTTGGAGCTGGTCACATTACTGCATCTTGCACAGAAGGAAGGGGAACATCTAATTTAAATAAAGGAATCTGTCACAGCTTATCTCACTATAAGTGACCCTCATAGTTATATAAATTCAAATTTAAGATAATAATTGTTATTCTCTACATGCATAATCTGATACAAAAGGCACTAATTGCTTTGTTTCTCGCTCCTATGTCTAATAGTACAAAGTAAAACAAAAAATATTTTTTCTTCATTTACAAATTGTTAAAGTGGTCAATGATTTGCATACCTTTTCTCATATCAAATTTAAAAAACAGTAAAAGATGAAGAACCAGTAGCATCTGTGACAGGAGAAAGCACATTTACAGTATGATACCGTTCTGAATTATTCATTTGTTATCGCAACTCAAATCAAATGCATCTGTCTCCATCTAACCCTATCTTCTGCATGTTCTTCTCTCACACCCACTACCCTCATGTCCTCCTTCACTCCATTTATAAATCTCCTCTTCTAAGTGTTTGTATCGCATAATTATAATTTACAAGAAATACATGTAATAGATAAACATTAATATAATTTCATACGGTTTTATAGCAGTAGGGAAAATTGTTGCTTATATATGTTCTTGTATATATGATCTTGCTATACATTTTGCATACTATACAGGGCCTATTTTTAGGAAGTGGAACTCCATGTTTTTAGGGATGCAATAATTATGCTATATCTGTGTGGCATACACATTTTTTCCCTACTATAAAGCGGATGTAAGACCCTGATGGCTCAAAAACACTCCACAAAACCCCACAGCAAAATTACTAACAGCTGAGTTTTGGTGCAAGATTATATACAAATACTATTCAAAGTTAGCAATGCTGTGCATCACAAGAAAAAGACAATATTTTTGTTTATATGCATCAACACTAACTTGTAGACGGTCTCCTGAAAATGTCAGATGGCAAACCTTGTAGATAATGCTCCAGGGACGTTAAAGGCACCCATTTTCTTTCAAACTCAATTTTGTATTTTGTTGTAGCACCTGTTAGATAACCTTTGTTTCAGTTAGAATGCAAACTAAGCAACTCAAAAAGTTGTTTAATACTCAAACCGGTGTGTGGCAAAACCCTTTCAAACTTTAATGCCAGTGAGGAGGAATTAATTTACAGCTAACAAGGAGGGTCTCTTTTCTAAAACCATTAAAGAGAGCCAGGAATTCGCAAATGTTTTTCTGACTGTGCATTCCTAATCTATTCTTAATGCTGTAAAATGTTTTCCACTGAATGTCACTCAACATAGAGCCTTAATATATTTTCCTATGAACGTATTCTCTTATTAAAAAGATCTTCCTTTAAATAAAGGTTATAACGACTGGATATAATTTAAGTTAGGCTGGACATGCTGCAAAATCATCTGCAGAGACGCTTTCAGAAAACCACTGGCATCTTGTACATCCTTAACAACCACATCAAGTCCTCAGTTACAAACCAAGTATTAGAAAGTCATATTCATAAACTGTCACTCTGTTTTGGACAGGAATAGTTTTCATCTTCAAATAAAGGCACCTAATATTCAGCAGCCAGCTTCAAAGAACTAGAGTGTGACTGCAGCAGGACCTGGTGGTAATCAAACGTTTGGCTAGCCCTGAACAAAATATTTTTCCTAGAATGTGAGGAAAAGAAACCCATCTCTAAAATGCACAAAGCTGTAGCCAAATAATTTATTATCTTTCTACATTTTCAGTAAAATTATAAAATCTTTTTTAATCTTATACAATTCATGTCTGAGTAAAAGTCAAAAATATCAAAGGATACAAAAAACTGAGTGAACCAGTCTAACGGTCCAGAATAATAAAAAAGTAATACACAAAGCTGCACCAATTCTTTAGTCCTAAATTTACGACTCTCAACTGGTGCAGGCTAAGATCATCTGTGAAACACTTTCAGGTTGTGTTAACATTGCTTTGCTTGGCTAAATGTGTATTCTCTCTTACCAAAACAAAAGCCTTGGCAGAAAAAAAAAAGGGTGTATTCAAATGTCACAAGATTTTTCCTTTAAAGGTCATTTGTTAAACATGTATTGTACAAGGAAAAACATAGTAAAGGATGATTTCAGTTTGAATGTACTGTAATGTAGCTCAGTTTGTGATCTACTGTACATCTTTTGTTATAGAAGCGTAATCTGACACTCATTTATGCTTCAGTCATTCAACAGTGAGTTTTGGAGAGTTATTTTAATCTCCCATGCTTTCCACCTCATTTTGCATTGCAGTTAGATGAACTTGGGCCCTCACCCAGCCTGGTTTGTTACTGTTCCATTAGTGTTAAACTTTTTAATCATGTCTCTGACATCAAAAATGGGCATGGTTGGGTGCAGGGGTAAAACACGCCCCATATTTAGAGGCTTCAGTCTTCGACACAGCTGTCGTGGGCTCAACTCCTGGCCCAGGTGACCTTTTTGCATGTCTTCCCCCTCTCTCCACTCTTACTGTCAAATAATGAGAACTATAAAGGCCAGCTCTGTAAAAAACAAAATAATGGGCAAGGTTAGCCAGCAGCTACTTCCTTGTTGCCATTTGCTGACTTGTAAAGATTGATGCATATCTGCCTTACTTTAATGGCATGATCTCTTGTCTTTGCCATATTTGGAAATGAGGTGTGTGAAAAGCATTTTTGTCACAACATATTTATACCCCTAAAAGTTCATCAACACTCCATCATCTTATAAAACTATAGGATACACTACAAAATCTTCAGTTTAATTTATTTAGAAATTGTTTGGGATGCCACTAATTATGGCACTGGTCTTTAATGTAATTAAAGTGCTGATAAATGTGGAGGATATACTAGTTAGTCACTTTAGCCTGTCTGTGGTTAATTTTTTGTATTTACCCAGTGTTATTCCTCAGTGCCTCAGTCCCTTCCCTCCTACTGTTTTTCCTCATATGTTCATTAGCTGGATTTACCTGTGCAACATGCATAAGTCCCCAGTTTAAATACTCCTTGGTTCAGTCACTACACTGTCAGATCCACCGTTGTTGTTGTCGGCTTGTTGCCTTGTATCCCTGAATTCTTTCCATCATTCAATCCATATTAATCATGTGCCTCTCATCCTTGTCTGTCTTTGGCTTATCAACACTGTTATATGACAAAATGGAAAGAAACTCAGACAAACAACAGAAGCCTGAAAACAGTAGAGCAAAGATACTCTGTTTCTATCCTTTTGAGCCTTCAACCTCTGTCTCTCTTGTGGAAAATGCTGGATTTGGAAATGTTGACAGCCTTTTAGAACGAGTTAAGGATCTACATTCTCAAGGGAATACACACAGATAGAGTTGGTAATGCTGACTGTGCCACCATTACACCAAAAAAGCACATCCCAATATAAGTTGGACAAAGCTGTTATTTAAGATCTCATAGAAACACACTATCCTAAATGGTACACTTCTGTGTAATTCATTTTTGTCTGCATACATTTTCAACTAGGCCAGAAATAGAATAAATAATTAGACTGCTGCTAATTACAGTTCTTCAAAAACAACCAAAATCAAGAAATCAGATATCAGCCACAAAATCTCTGATCTGTGTATCTCTGGTGGAGAGCACTGTGAATAGGAAATTCACAACAACAAGCCAGCAAAAAATAAAAACCCCACATCTCCTGGGTAAAGGGCACCAGTTTAAGGGCAGAAATGTTCACATTCTGAAGACAGATGGTGTAGAACAAGGGTTAAAAAAGTCTACTTTGTTAAACTTAAAAGAAATCTCTAAACAGGTGGCCTTACACTTCTACACATACAGTTTAGCCTCGACTCTCCTCCACAAGTGTTTGCAAAGTTATTTCTCACATTAAAAAATGTGACTAAAACATTTCAGATAATGACCAGGTGGGTAAAAGGAACCTCAAAACTGGCTGCGGGGGCTAAGGAGTAAAACAGATAAGCGCTAAATATACAAATTAACCAAGAATTTAAGCTTTTTTCACATCTTTCACACCAGTGGGATTTTCCCCTCTTTAGTCATTTATTTGAAGCACATGCTTCAGCATTCACAATGAAATTACACAATTAGGCAAAAAAGTGTGGCTGTCTTGATGAAGTTAATAAATCATATTAAACGGCAGAGAGTTCTAGCAAAAAGTACAAAACCTGCTGTGCTTTTTGGGAAGCTTTTGGAAACCTAGTGTCCAAACCAACAGCGCACACCATTTGCCAGTCATCAACTAGTGTTTAAGGAAAGAGCGTTTCGTAAGAGTTCTTGTATCGCACTTATTTAGGCAAGCAAACAGACATAAAGTGTATGCAGTCTGCAAATGCCAGCTGGGGTTGATGATTACATCTGAGTAATGATAATAAAATGTTGTATTGCTCATCTGTAGTTTATATACTAGTGTTTTTTTTTTACAGGCCAAACTGCTTTACATCAGTTCAGTCACATCAATTAAATGTGTTTTTGTTGGAGTCATTAAAATATAATAATTTTATGTTTTTCACTGAACATCAATTTCTCCACATTAATTTTTTCTTATAATTTTTATCCTGATTTGAGAAACTAGTCAACTTTGCTGCAATTTAAACACTAAATGAATCACTTAGCATCCTTGTGACATTTAATGATGTGTTAAATATAACTGGAGTGATGCTTTTACAGGTACATAGGGTGCATCCGTGGTTAGATGCTATTAATACTGGCAGCTGCTATGTAAAGACAGCTGCTTTGGTGTTGCCAAAGAACCTACATTTTCAGACAGCTAAGGAGACCTGTGCACATACTGAGATCTAAAAGAAAGATATGTATGCCTAGCTTAAAAAATCTTCTAAAATGTTTACATGCATGGCTGTGACTGTAAGAGCACACATAAGCATCATGTAGATAATTGTTTCATGGTGTGAGGGCATTTGAACTCTTAGTAAAACATGTATCTGTTCAGTAGGATTGATGGGGTCTTACAAAATGCTCCACAATATCCTATATTTATAATATAGTCATTTCATAAACAAAATCCCCAGAATGCGTCTTTACATGAAATGAATGCTAAATCTTAGGCTGTCACACAGATTTTAAACAGGATGCATGGCAGGACTGCTGTATAATTACATTTGCCGTGCAGTATATTTGTGATTTGAGTCTTGGCACCTCCTACACAGGAACAGTTTACTCACGTGAGCAGCCAGACTGGATTCCCCTTGGAGCCAATTAGGAGACAGTCTGCTGCTTTTAAATGAGATGAACACAGACATAATCTGCTGTTACAGAAGCTTATGCCAATACATCCAGTTTATGGTGTGTTATAGTAAATTCCACCTCCATTTGCTTCCATATAGGATCTAAGTCCCAAAAAGAGAAAAAGGGCAGTTTTTGGTTGAGTTCATCTAAGCATGTGTAGACAAGTTTGAGTACTTATGGCTTGATTACTTGGTCCATGTCTTGCAAAAGAATTCAAAAGTATCCCCTTAAACTTTCAATTTTTTGTACAAACACAAACTTTAATCTATATATTTATAATTTATGTGATAGTCCAACACAAAGTGACTCATAATTGAAATGTCAAAAGAAAATAATGGATCTTTTTCAAAACAAATCTGAATAGTGTGGTGTGCCACACTAGTATAAAATATCTTAAGGCCTCAGAGGTTTGTTAAAGAGCATTAGAAAACAAACAGCATCATGAAGACCAAGGAACAAGAGGTTTGTTTTAACCTTGCAGAAGCTGCAAAAATCCACAGTTCAAGTGGGAGAATCTCAACAGGTGAGATGCATAAATGTCAGCCAAGTGAGGCCTGCGGTGCTTTATAGGTTCTTCTTCGTTCTTTTGTAACCTCACAGATGAGCAGTTGATGCGCTCTTGGGAAGTGTTTTCTGAATTTGTTTTGTGAATAATGGCTCTTATGTGATTTGCCGAAGTCCCAAAGTCTTAGAAATGGCTTTGTAACCCTTTTCACATTGATAGATGTCAATGTCTTTTTCTTATTTGTTCTTAAATTACTATAAATCGGGGCATGATTTGTTGGTTTATGACACCCTTTTAGTCTATTCTACGTTGCTGTAGAGGTGCTATTTAAGGAATTTCTTGCTGCTACAGGTCTGGCAGTAATTGGGCCTTAGAGATTATTTGTAAGGGTGCAAATACATTTTCACAACACAGTAAATTAAATTATACATGAAATTTGAACCTTTTTTATGTTTATGTCCAAAATTCATAAAAAAAATTGTTAACTCCAATGAAAAATACACAAATATGTTATGGTATAAATACATTCTTTGTTTACAGGTGCAAAATGGAAGTAAGAAGGGACAAAAGGTCAATGCTTAGGTACAACATGGGAGTATGAATTTGCAAAGAAGTGAATTGACCCACATGCAGATAAAAATCATCGCAACTTTTTATCACGTTTTCATTACAGGGAAAAATACTCTTTTTGTGCAAATAAATATAGGAAAATAATAATTCAATCACAAATATTGCAGGTTTGATGAAAGCATTTTCTTTTTATTATTATTTTTTAATAAAACATGTCAGGCTATGGCGATATGTTACAAGATATGTGGAATTACAGAAACTAAGGCAGAGGCTAAATTGACATAAGCCGGAAGTGTATTTTCCCAAACTTCATTCCCGGGTAGGAAATAGAGAGCCAGATGTTTTTGTGTTAAAGCTAACACACCCTTTTTGTGCAGCATCTCTCATACCTTGTGATTATTTATGTGGTGCTGGTAAATGTGCTGAGCTTGACTGAGTGTATAAATAGCTGGACATCATCAGAGACTGCAGTTTGCGCAAGAGAGAGGAAAGAGGGAAAGAGCTTACAACCAGGGCATCAGATCATTACAGGCAGAGACCATCCTTCCTGACTGATCAAGAATTAATGAGAACTCTGATCCCTAGCTTGTGTAAATTTTTATGAATAACCAGTCCGATCTTTTTGATCACTTTAGCACATTTTGTGTTGTCTTTATTCTGTAAATATTTATGCCAAATGTCTAAGTTCCTTTTACAATTACCATGTCTTTCTTGGGGTAATGACATATCTGTGGCTCAGGAGAAACTTGTAGATTTTGCTTGGGGTTCTTTCCTTAATAAAATAGCTACTTAACCAGAGGAATTATTAGAGCATCCCTTATTTGATGTGATTCTTTCCGGCAACTTGTATTATTGCTCAGCCTCACAGCGGTCGCTGCCTACACCTCAGAGATATTTCCTTTCTTAATCGAGGAGTCGCAACTTTCCACTGATGGGAAAACTTTAAAAGTTTAACATTCGCTCATTATTTTCCCTGATTATTTTACACTGTCATCATTATCTCTGTGTACTGAAGTGTTCCAGCTCTCTGCAGCGTTGGCCGCAGAACAAGCTCTGCTTTGCCTTAGGTTGTTACTTTTTTCTGGAGCTCTCTCAGCTCTGGAGGTCACATTGGCTACCCTGAGGCTGCGTGTTGTGGTCAGTGTGCCAACTGTGGGCATGCTAAGAGGACCATATGCTGTCTTTGAATCCATGTACCAGGGATGTCTGAGTATATTTGGTAGATGCTGAATATGTGAGGAAGAAGTAAATACTTCACTGAAGCATGCAGCAGATTAGAGCAGATGTTTTGTTTATCTTTTCCTTTCACAAAGTTAAATGTTATTCATTTATATAGCATATTTTGCAGATAAACATCATAGTACGTCACAAAGACAGCATAAACATTAAAGTCACAAAAAAATTATAATAAAAAAAAGCCATGTTCAGGTTCTATTTTTCACACTGATGTGGATAAGACAAAGATGCAGGAATTGCTTAGACTCTGTTGGAGCTGATCCACCTGGTTTGAAATCCAGCAGTTTCAACAAATATTTCTGCGTTAATACATTATTTTTTTTATAGATTACTTGTCCATATAAGTATACAGATTTTTATTTCTTATTTTATTGTTTGTTCTCAAAAGTATCACCAATTAATATGTTAAGTTTCTTCTATCGTTCATTAGTAAAAGAGTCCAACCAAGGAGTGGGTCTGCAAGTTTGCCATGTCTTAGTAAATGGCAGACTCATGGAGGCCAACAACCAACCAAAATGTTGTACGTAACTGTGTTTTTACTGAGAATACCAAACTTTAATGTTAATAACAAGTTTGATTGATTAGGAATAATACAAGCTCATTGTTTCCGTACTTTTCTGTATTTTTGATATCACCTATCACATATATGAAGTAGGTCAATGAGCAGCTTTCAAAGCCAAGAACTTAGGCTAAATCCATAAAGGTCATTTTCAACACTGGTGGTGTCAAGAAATCCTGCACTAATTGTTGTGTTTACCTCCTGCTTTCCAGCTTTGCTGATACCAAATGGGTGAGAGAATAACCGATTGGGATGGGAGAAGTTCACAAACACAACTTGTAATTCAAACTATTATTTCAACAAATCAGGGCATCTGTTTGTTAAGATACTGAGTTAAATATAAATTGTTTTTGCTAAAATGGCTGGGCTGAGCTATAATCCTACACCCAAAAAGTCAGAATTAAACTGAGGATTTACTTTATAAGACTTTGATAGACATTTTGTGGTGCAAAATCAAAGACACAAATGAATCACAGAATGTGGCAGTTAAAATAAAGTCCTCTGTAAATTGATTATCAAAATGAATCTGTGAATTTGGTCAATGGATATGAGTTTATCCTAACAAGTTACTTACCTTTTACAGTGATGGTTCCCCTTTACTTTGCTTTGAACACCATGACACTTAATGACCAGTGCAATAGCAAAGCCAGTCTATAAAGCAGGAGAACAATTGCTTCTGTTAGTTTTGTCCAGGCATGATTAACTGGAAGTGCCATAAAATAACATGTTATGACCTGACATATGAATAAATCATATCACTGACCACTATGCAATGATTGTCAGCTGAAGCAAGTGTTTACTGGAGAGTTTTTCTAAAGCCCTCTGGGCTTAATCACACTGTCCTCTGCAAATAGATTATGACAATAAAATGAAAAGCTATGTGTGTTTAGGGGTTGTGTTGTTAGAACATACTGGTGGCTCTGTAAAACCCAGTTAACCCTGTGTGTTGTCACAGAAGGATATGCTTGTGGGGACAAAATGTTTCAAAACTAACAGACAAAATAAACAAACAAAAAAAAAGGCTCTCAAACCTGGTAATCAGCTAAGTAAGACATGGCCACAATACTAGTATAAGCCATATAATACTGACAACACATACTAAGAGTTTGGAGTCCATATATAAGAGTATTAGGTTTAAGAAGAACTTCCTTTTTACAAGCACTTTACTTTTATATTAAGCAGACAGGCTACTTTTTACTTGTAGGTACAGTTTAAACAACATTTTAATCACAACGTTAAATTTAATTTAAATTCCATACTCTTGGATTTACTTTACATTTTGTATTTATTACGCTTAAAAACAGATATTTTTTTGTAGTATCTCTTCAGAATCTGTTAACTTATAAATAAAAGTGGAAAAACGGAATTTAGGAGATAACAAAGCAGAATTTAGAAAAAAAAAATGATTGAAGCAAAATGTATAGGCCCTTTAGACTCTGGCACTAAGGGCGGTTTGTGCCGTGTCAGAGTCTGGATCATGCTGTTGTGAACCCATGCCGGAACCTGAAACAGACCAGAGAACTGTACCCTGGCATGATTACAATTACCAGTCTTGGCATATATCCAGACCCTGGAGCAGTTCACTTGCAGTGTGAATGCGTATCTCATGGGTTAGTGTACTAATAGCTGGAACAGAGGATGAATTGTAAGGACAGCACATTTTAGTACAAGAAGTAGTAGAGAAAAAACAAAGTAAGAGCACAAATCAGAAGATGAAAGAGTTTAAAAATGTCTTGTGGAGCTACATGGAGTAGTGATAAGGTACAGGTGCACAACTACATTTGAACACCAAGGTAGCAACAGAAACCCCGATAAGATGGATTTTCTACGTCATTCTTTTTTTTCTTGATCAGCGAAATACTGCCCCCGAAACAATCCTACTGCAACTGCATGACACATTTGGTTCCTAAAAGATCTCTGTGTGAAAGCAAAACGTGCCAACTGAAGGTGTGGATTTTCTCAATTTTACTGAACCCTGGGCCGGACCAGCAGTGTCAATAAAAGCTAGTACTATAATGGCATCAATTCTCAACTGGTTCAAAAACAATAATAGGAGCTGGAGGTGACCTCATTGAGACAAACAATCAATCAAGATGTTGTGAGTGCCATATTTAAAAGTACTTTTTTTTTTCTGCCTAATTTATGACAAAAAAATCTGAGTTTCAATGTTAAAACATTTGTATAATTACCAGAATAGCACATGCTCACTGTCTCACATTTTTCAGCTTTGTTTTGATAGTTCATGTAGGTAAATGTGTTACCCAGAGCTGTCACAGCCACTGAATCCATAAACGGTGTTTCTGATTTGGTTCCAAAACACTGTGGGTCTTTTCATTATGCAAGGAAGCTTTAATAAATATTGCTTTAACATGGTCTGGAACTCTCATTTGCAACTCTCTGCTAATACAGATCAAAGATCAGCTGTTTGGGAATGTAAAGTGTTCACAGAAGATGTTTGTTGTTTAAAGCAGCATTAATAATTAAAATTGGTGATATTATGACATTTGTTTTAAAGGAAGCTGAGATAAATATTCTGATTTGTATAATTAAACTGTGCTTTTGCTCTGTAGTCCCCTACATAAATTAACAAAACAAAAGAGGAAGGGTCATACGTTTACCTGAACAGAGGTTTTTAGAGGTGTAATTTCATGGCTCCAAGCTGGATTCTCTGGGTATAGAAAACCATACCGATTCCTTTATTGAACTAGTTAGCAACTGGCTTTACCACCAGCACTGATTTAGCATTAGCATTGAAAAAAACAAAACAATTTAATTCCCAAAAAATAGCTTTTTCCCTACATGTTCAACAGGCTTTGTTTCAGAGGCACCCTGTCGAGTCCCTCTCCACCTTTCTTTGGGACCTCTAAAGTGTGTGTTGATCAATAAATATATTGGTTTGGACATTAGTAGCCTTGGGTCACACCTATCCTCAGATAACAGAAACAAAGGATGGTTGTTTTTTGGAGGAATGCTCTAAATAAATAAAAAACATAGAAAGAACAAAATAAACTATTTATTCTGTTAGTGTTGGAGGAAATAAACACAAAATCCCCCAGCTTCCCAAATGGCAGCCCCATCTTGTGCTTTGAACTTTGATGTCTTAAAACTCTGAACAAATAGATGTTTGTCCTTGAGGGTGGCTGCAGAGGAGCCCTGGTTTCCATGCTGGCTTTACAAATGCAGTAGCAAATGAATCATTTATCATGGAAAGTCAGCAGCTATATGAATATACATGACTGTGTGTTATTCTAAAAATAATTTTACTCTTATTTTCTGGCTTGCTTTTCTTAAAACTTTAGATCTATAGATTTTTCACAAATGACAGCTAATAAAATTCCTACAGTGAGATCAAGTGGTATTTACCCATAAAGTAAGAGCAAAAATAAAATGTATTTTATTTAAAAAAGAAAAACAATTATTCCTACAATTGCCAAAACAATCTAACAATGATTGTTGCAATGTTATCTGTAACCTTTACTTATTGTTACCTAAATTTTGATAAATAGAATTTCATGAAAATAGTAGTTCTGTAACTGTTGCCAGAAGAAGTACTGTGTCTGTTGTGCATATTGTGCAAAATGTAAGAAGCTGGTAGATTAGTCAGACTTTCTGCTCAGGTAGAGTCTAAAATTGGCTACTTATCAAACGTCACTTGTACCAGGAAAGATGGGAGGTGCTCAGTTAAGCTGTTGTCACACTTTTTCCTATCATGCCGTGTCAGTTGACCTATCAAAGTAATGTCATTTATCCTGTCACATTGTTGAAGGATGTGTGTGGCTTTTGATATGTCTACTGGATGTTTTGTACAGAGTGGGTGAGTGTGAAATGATGAATGTAGAATTCAGTGTTGCACCAGGATGGGGTACATTTGACCTTGACATCACCATTTGGTTTTATTTGGCTATTTCCAGGTTCAGTGTTTATTGGTCCACGAGTACCCCTAAGTGGTCAAATTTCTATTTACCTAATTAATCAGAATATAGTCTGGGATGCCATTGGTCTAACAGTTCATCCATGCTGACAGAGCGATAGATAGTGTAGCTTGATAAAAAACTATGTAATTTTACAGCATTAGAGCATTTTTGCCTCTCATAATTGTGATTATGTTGTGGAATGTCTGAAAAACCTAAGGCAGTCTGTATTAGCTGGAGAAAAATTGTTTATGCTACAGTGCCACATGCATATGTAAGCTATGTTTATTTGCTGAAAGCTACATGTCTTTTGCTATTAAAAAGAAAGGCAGCTGCACAATAGTGTCATGGCTGTTTAAGTTTCCATCCTATGATTAAGACTTTTTGTTACTGTGAACTTTTGCAAGCATTCAAGCTTCTCTTTTTTTTAAGTGAGGGAAATGTGTGGTAGCCTTCTTTCTGCCAGCTGAGCAGCAGTGTGCATAATAGATGCAGGCGAGAGATGGCTGGACTACTCTAAGCTCCACCGGCTGGAAAAAATTCTGTCAATGAGTCTGGCTTGCTCTCTGGCATCTCATTAAAAGGACATTAACAGGCACTGTGGAATAGAATAGACCTCTATCAATCCTTAACAAGATTATTGTATGATGTATAACTTTTGCATTTTAGAAATTATAACCTGTTTAAACATTGGTTCTGTTAATCGGTCAAAGAAATGATCCTGTTTAATCTAGGAAATTGTCAAAAAATGTATTTACATTTACATCGCAGTATTTATATTTTGAGAAATAAGTGTTTATAAAACAATATTAGAGGAAGCTTTAGAGCTGCACACCATTTGTTTGTGGCAGAGATAAAGAACTAGCAAGAGACAGTGTGTGGGTTTTAATGACATTTGATCTTTAAAAGATGTTTTAAAACAAATCTGCTTTTGTATTTGAGTGCGCAACCTGTTTTCCCTTCTCAACAATTCACACATCCTACTACAGCCTTTTTAAATTAAAAAAAATAAAACAGCAACAACCCAAACATGGACTAGAAATCCTCCTACAGTCATTGTCTTCCTCCTCCATTTGAGCATATGTGCTAGTGCTTGATGTGTGGGAGGTTGATGGGTAGGTGTAGGGGCAGTTAGCATGGATTCACAATATGTAGCTAAAGCAGCATGAAAAGTGAGAGTTTGTGTAGTGAGCATTAATGTATTCTTGAGAGCTGAGGGCTTCAGAGGACGTGAACGCAGGATGGGTGTCTCAGTAAAGAGTGACGTCCATGAAATTGTGCTTTTCACAATGCCTAGCCGTTGTGCATCATGCTGAAAAAAGGGTTTAAATGTTAGATTTGATTTCAAATGTTGCTACTGGTTTATTTTAGGGTAGCGCTCTGTGAGTCACAAACAATAAAGGCAATGAAGAAACACGTTTCCTTTGATCTAAGCCTGCTGAGCAAACGCTGAAGGATGCTCTCAGTGTCGGGGTCCTTTGTCGAAGCTTACCTTGTTTGCACTTCTGAAAGAGGCTGGTAAATATGCCTTGCTTGGACAAACATACTGCGAAGCAATGACTGCTGCTGATAAAAAGGACTGTTGTGATTCTAATCAAGATTGCTTTTGGCAATTAGATTAGAGCTTCCCCTCAGTTGTCATTATTACTGGAGATAAAGAAATGGAAAGCAGCTCCGTTTTCTTCCCCCCAAAAAGCTTCAGTTAACTGTGATTTCCTCATGTTTGTCCCCAGTTTTGCAGCAGAGAGAAAAAAACATGGCTCCCGAGAACAGACAGCCTTTAAAGAGGTTTTTAGAAATAACTGCAATAAACAAACACTCTTTCTTTGTTAAGCAAAATACAGTGCCTTGGATGTATTAACACTCCTTGAATTTTTAATATACCAACACAGTGTAGCACGTAATTTTGATCTGCACATAATGATACATGGTTTTCAACATTTTACAAACAAAAAACCCCTGAAAAGTGTGGTGTGTATACACCACATGTATGTAATTCAATTCAAGTCAATTTAGTTTCTTTGTATAGCGCCAATTCACAACGAATATCATCTCAAGACACTTGTAATATGTTATACATTGACATACATTTTAAATGCCACAAGCTATATTCAATTCAATCCAGTTACAGACCGACTCAAATTCAGTTACATACATTCCAATTTGACCCAAGTTATAAAACAGTGCAGTCAAGTTCAGCTTATTATGCTAATTGTTAAAACAATGTTTTCCCAAAGAAAACCAAGCAGATTGCAGTGAGGCATTGACTTTGCAGCAATCCCTTTTACTTATACTTGCTGTTTACTTATACTTATTATTTTACCCTGAATGAAATCCAGGGCAATCATTTATATATATATATATATATATATATGACTAACTATCTGTAATTTAATCTGACCTTTAACCAACTTGCATCTAAAAATGAAACAAAATGGTGCAACTCCATCTACTAAAGAAGAGTAAGGAGAGCAACAACCAAAGAAGCAACCAAGACAAATCTGGTCTTTATGGAGGAGTGGAGAGAACAACATCATTGTTAAAAGCAAGTCATAAGAAGTCCCATTTGCAAGACATGTAGGAAACACAGCACATATACAGTATGGATGAAGGTGCTGTGGTAAAATCAGACTAAACCTGTATTCTGTGACCTCAATGCAAATCATTATGTATGACAAAATTCTAATGATCCGGACATACAATCTCTACAATGAGTCATGGCGGTAACAGCATGATGGTGTGGGGATTCAGCAGATGGAGCTAAATACAACACAATCCTGGAAGAAACCCTGTTACATGTGGCAAAAGACTTGGGACTGGGTCAAAGATTCAACCTCTAGCTGAACAACGACCCTAAAAACAGCCAGAGATACAATGGGACACTTAAACCAAAGCATATTTATGTGTTAAAATCACCAAAATCTAATTTAGAATTGTTGAAAGTTGCTGTTTACAGATGTTCTTTATTCAGTCTCATTGAGCTCGAGCTGAAAAGCTCAAACATCTCTCAAAGCATGAAGTTGCAGACATACTCACAAAAAGGTTGTTGCACACAACAATTTTTAGTTTTTTATTTGTAAAACTGTAGAAAACCAAGAAAAATGTTCCCTCAGTTTCACAATTATGTGCTTCTTTGGGTTTGTTTGTAATACCTATGAAATACAAAAAGACTTTTCTGGGTGTTATATGACAAAATGTGAAAAAGTTAAAAGCTTAATAATACTATTTCAACCGACTGTACTAGAAATGGTCAAAAATGTTGCCGCGGCAGTGACATTTCAGTATGTATGTACTCATTGTTGCTAGCATTGTCAGAAAGTTGAGTTATGTCTAAAAAAACAGCTGCAAGACTTCTAAAGCCCAGAATCAAAACTGTAATCATTACTAAAATTATTTTGTTTATTTAATGCTGTGGGTTATTTTTAAATGTAATTTATTCATTTGCTTCTCCAAATGTCAAATGATTGTATTACTTATTATATTTACCTGCAGAATTTTTGGTATTATTTTACAAAACAGCTTCAATCACAGCTGTTTTCACTTGATTTAGATCGACTGGAATAAGAGTCTCTCAGTATCTAAAATAGATGCCATGAGACCTTATCAAATTGTTTTCTGATGCTGTTTTCACTGCATGCATTACCAGGGCACAAGTCACAAAACAGATTTTTCATGCATAATAGAAAAATGTGCAATCTAACATTTGAGTAATGTCTGAAAGAGTTTTTATTTAATGAAGATCACAGCTGAACATCAGAGTAAAATTAAATTTGACTGCAAACCCTCTAGAACCTGCTTATAGATTTTCAACCAGCAAAATGTGGATTTGAATCTGCCCTATAACACAGCCGTCTGCAACCTGTAGCTTCAAAGCTTCATGTGGACAAAAATCATGAACAGCCATGCAATGATTTAAAATACAAAAGGTTAATTTTAGCAGTTTTTCTATGTTTTTGTGAAATACATGCTTATTGTCACATTGTGGTTTTGGGGTGGACCGAAGCGCAGACAAGCACTTGGCAGCAGCATTGTGAATGGATCCAGAGCTTTATTCAAAAGGTCTCAGGGGGAAGCAAAACGTAACAAAAACACATTGCAGGTACTAACAAGAGTTAGATCCAAAAACTTACTTTAGACACTACAGGAACTCATGACAAGAACGGGGGTAGTGCAGAGAGTTGCGAACGAAGTGTGAATGAAGGAACCAGCAAAGAACAATGAAACAAAACCAAGTAATATACTGAGGGAGAACAAAGGCAGGTAATCAAAGGAACTAAGAACAGGTGAGACATGGAGGCAGGGAGACAGAAGGAACAGGTGAAACAAATACAAAGACTGAGCAAGGATGAAGTGACTAAAAAAACAACAAAGAGAAACACAGACCAAGCAAACCTGTAGACAAGATAAATAATCACTGAAGCATAAGAAACTGGAATAACCATGAACTAAACTGAGAAACTGGGGGTGTAACACAACAACCTAAGAACTAAGGACTTAGCAAAAGAAACCCTGACTACACCAACACTGATAGAACAAACTGAGAATGAAGCAGAGGAAACAAGGACAAGAATAAAAGTAAACAATAACTAAAGCTAACCTATAAAGGAGGAACTGAAGAATAAAGATAAACTAGAGGAAATAAAGCTAAGAGGGACAATGAATGTAAAGGGTACTAAAACTGAGTAGTTAATAACTAAAAGAGGAAAACTAATGACGAGAGGAGAACACACTGGGAGGCAAAAGGAAACCAGAACTGTCAGAAAACAGAAAGTAATAAACATGAATACAAAACCTCAATCAAGAAACATCTAGCAAAACAAAACACAAAACCACAAACTAAGTCCAAAATGTCACATCCTGACACTTATAATGTCTACAGCATAATAGAACTAGTGGCAGAGTATAGATTTTTTTTGTCTCCTTTAATATTTTTGTCAGTAGGCTACAAATTATGCGCTTTTTTATTTTATTTTATGGAACTGAAAAAAAGCATTAATTCCCCAGTAGGAGTATATTTCTCTTTATTCTAAAATCTAAAAATACAAATATAATTTAGGGTATTTTATCTAACCATAACGTAAGCAGTTCTACTATAGTGGGTATTTATAAAAAATGATGTTATCTTTTTACAAAGGGTCTTGTATCTTTAGTGCCTCTAGACAAATTGCACTGGGTAGAAACGAGGGAATGAAGGGCTCTTTGGAGTGTAAAGGTGGTTTCTCACAGAGGTAGATTTACAATGTTTTTTCATTCATATTGTTTTCAGTTCAGTTTATTTACATTGCACTAATTCTCAATAAATATTATCTCAAGGCAAAATATTATCTCAAGGCACTTTACAAAACAAGCATGTCTAATCTAAGTCATTTAGAATGTAGTTTCATTTAGATACATTCAAAAAAATCCAAGTAATGTTATTCCAAATATTCCTAGGTTGCATCCTAGGGCAGGGGATGGTTTCTGAAGAACTGGGTCTTCAAAAGTTTCTTGAAGATAGAAACAGATGCCACTGTCCTGGTGATGCTCGGTAGGACATATGTAAAGAGTCTCAATTGTCTTGAGCAGCGTGTAGGCATTGCTAGATGACAATCGCTTTACAACTGGAGTGACCGAGTCGTGACAAAAGCCTTTACGAGAGCAAACCGAGACTGGAGAAGTGGACAGTCACAGTCACTGAAAAAGCTTAGAAGTGGTAGTCCTGCAGTTATTTGATGAGAGAGAAAAGCAAAGAAAGAACAAATAGTCAATGGTATCAGTTAGTTTTATCAGTTGCTCTCAATAGGAAGGAAACACGCCAAAACACAGAAGCACTGAACCAGTTATACTTCTTGTGGGAAGGCAAACAAAGACCGTAGGCAGGAACAGGAACTTAACACAATAGCACTGGGCCTGGCATAATGTCTGTGTAAAGAAAATACAGATAGAACACAACATTAAAGGCAGCAGTAACTGCAGTAGTAAGAGAAAGTAGCAAAGTGAGGAGAGTTGGTTAGTGTGTCCTAAAGCAGCCTAAGCCTATAGCAGTATAACTACAAAGCCAGATCAGGATAACCTGCCATTCCAACTATAAGCTTTATAAAAAATAAAAAAAAGATTTTAAAGATAGTTATAGAAAACAAAAAGGGCATCTGCCCCATAGACACAAACAGGGAACTGGTTGCACAGGAGAGGACCCTGAGAACTAAAATATTTGCCATCCATTTTATTCTTCGAAACTCTAAAAATCTGCAGTCTGAGAGTAAAGTGCTCTACTGGGAACGTACAGAACAATGATATCTTTAATATAACCTGGAGCTTGATTAATCAGGGCCTAATATTTGATAAGATGAATTTCAAATACTATTCAGGAATAAACAGGGAGCTAGTGAGAAGAATAAATTGGAGATACGATCTTTTATTTTAATTCTCATCAGAGGTCTCACTGCAGCATTTTGCATCAACTGAAGGTTTTATTTTACGGACTCTGTGACCATTCTGATTAAAAGGCATTGCCATAGCCCAGCCTAGAACAGAGGCATGCACGGACTAGTTCTTCCACAGTCTTTTGCAATCCCAATTGTGATTCGTAGGATCCTGATAATGCTTTTGTATTTGAATAATTTGATTGAGGCCGAATTGGTAAATGGAAAGAAGTAGATCCACTGTATTGTCATTGATGGCGGAGCTTGGTGTAAATTTGGGCTTTCCCTACATCTAAAACAACAGTAAGATTTCATCAACTAAAGGGCAATATTTCAAGGACAATCTGTTTAATGATATAAAAAGTAAATATTTGATTTATATAACTTCACAGAACCACTGCGCCAAAGTCTGCTCCCCATTATGTCACAGTAAAATACAGTAAGGATACAGAAGGTGATAATGGCAGGACATAATGATAATTTATAATATGCATAGACTTAATAATTTCACATTTTACAAAATAAAAAAAATAAAAAAAAAACACTGGAAGAAAATAGACCAAACTGCTCCACATCATCATGTTATGCAATAATAGTTGCTAAGCTTTTGCCTGACTCCAATTTAACCCCTGCTAGCTTGTTTTAACTTTTAATTTTCTAAGTGCTATTAACTGACTAATACCACTAAAAGCTTGTTATCACCCATGCAATGCTCTTTTCAAGTGTAATTACAATTTAATCACATGAAAACTGTTTATTTATACTGCACTATGGGAACATTGCTGATTCTTTAGTTTTATGTGTATGTATGTGAATGCTATGTTTTTTGGGTAATGAAAACAATAAGTTATGTAATTAACACCAGCCTACATATGCATATTTAATGCTTTTTAAGATCTTCCAGATCTAGCTAGCCTGTGCTTAATTGGCTGATATTATCTGACAAAACTGGTGTTTGTTCCACTAGAAGAGGAGTTATGATCTCTCATCTGCCTTTATTTCAAGTGAAGCACGTACTGTTCTATATTTCTACTGTTACTGTTGTATAAATATTAAGAATTTTGGTGGAAAATCCTATTTTTATTATCACTGTAAGCAACATATCTGCTGTGCAAAACAATCAAAAAACTGTGCAAGTACAGTGGAAAGCTTGTGTCAAGGTAAATCACTTCAGTTGAAAAGATCATTTGTCTCTTTGTACACCTCTGTCTGTTATCATGTTGGATCAGAGGGGTGGAGCAGAAATGCTCCTGAATGCACGACTCTCCGCTCGCTGCATGCAGAACAAAACTAACACAAACAAATTCAGTTAGACTCCGGTGCAGACGGGTAGCTTTCTCTGTCATCATGCTTGAATTGTTCTGATGCAGAGGTGAGGGGGCTGTCAGTGCGCACATGACAAATAGCGGTACATTATATTAAGACAACATACTGAAAGGAAAGGCTGCCTGTCAGAAAACTGGAATGTTGGCTTCTACACCTGCGTTGGTGTATCTTCACAGCATTCCAGGTGTGAAGTTCCATTTCTGTGATTTAAAGTTGGCACTTTATTTTTCCTACCACTGATTTTCTTAACCCACTTTTACTGGTCGGAAAGGCCAGGCAGAGCTCTGCCTCAAAGGTTATTCAATTCAATTCAATTCAAAAATACTTTATTAATCCCAAAGGGAAATTAAATTATATTGACATCACCAGTAAAATAAATGGGTTGGTCCATTTCCATCACTGTTTGTAACAGTTCCAATTGTTTTTAATTTTAAAATTTTTCATCTGACTCTAAGTATGGACCAGTTTACTTGAATATCTATTGTAGCCATTTCCTGTTTTATGGAGATCAACACATATTTACTTTCCTTGAAATTCACTTTCTTTTTTCTTTCCCATTTTGAAGATTGGCTAAACAAAAGAGACCTCTTCAGTCATATCAGTTTAAAACAGTCTACAGCGCAGACTTTTTTTTAACTCAAACTGCTAATTATTTTAATCATCAACGCCTGCTTACAGTCCATGGGTCATTAGCACCAGCTGTTTGTTTTAGGATTAGACACAATATCAGCACACATCTAGCATGTTTTCTGGTCTTTCCCATTTTGAAGAGTAGAGTTAGCAAGGTTGCGATTTATACATGTACTGTCAAAGTTATAAATGCCTGTGTGCCTGGAAACATTGAACGAAGCTTTGTTTTTTCTATTACCTGTACCTAAATATATACCTTTTACTCTGAAGTTTATATGTGTTTTGTATTGTCGCTGCTGATGGAAAGGTTGGTTTGCAAATTTGACAGAGTGACAGAATGAGAGCAGTCATTAATATTCGCTTTATTAATGATCTGATTAACTATTTACAAAGTGAGTAAGGTAAGAAAAATGAGATTAATTCAAATTCAAGAGATTTGCTTTCTTAGTAATGCTACAAAGCTTTTTCCCTATTTTGATGTATTTGACTGAAGCAGATGGCATGAGTTTATTGTAGTCACCTGAAATGCATCCTTCTAAGCCTGCATATTATGATGTTTATTGCATATTCTGTAATTGTATGGATTTTCTTTTATTTGTAACAAGCTAACAACATAACTGGCACTTTGCACTGCACATCATGAGTAAAGCATTTAAAACCCAAATAATTCACATTCAATTTACATTAATATTCATTAAATCCATTCATTGCATCTGTTTTTGTAACAGAAAACTGTATGTTTGGAGATAAACTAGCCCAGGGTTAAAGAAAGCTTTCAGGAATATGATTTATGGTTAATTATGTTTGTGAATAAAAACATTAGTAATGCATATAAATCAAAAGAATATCTTTTCATACAGAAAGGGAAAACAATATTTCTGGCTGGAACCTTTATACGGTCTGGCCATAAATGATCGTTCCACCTCTGCAGAGACAGCAAATCATATGCGTTAAATCTGGAATTGAATCATTGATTAAACTCTGAAGTGAACTGTCTTGATTTCTATTCCATTACAACTACTGCCATAGCTCCATATGTAATTTGTGCTTGCACATTAAGTCTGACCTGTTATTTCTTTCTGCAGACTGCTCTGAAGTGAACACAGTTGAGGGGCATCCACCACTGGCCAGTGTCCGGGTAAGTTCCTTACCGTGAATTACATTCATTTATTACATAGCCACAAATTCAGACTATAAAGATGAACAGGAGGTGACTCTTGCCATTATGGAGAACAGAAGGACTTTAATCCCATTTTGCTTGATAACAATAGCTTGTTATCAAGCTTTGACATGATTGATAGCCCAGAGTTTGAATATTCTACATCGTAAATTCTACACTTTCCACCATTTGCATTGGCTTTTCTCCCACGTTTTAACACAAATGGAGCCCCAGAGTAATTCTGAAGCACAGCATTTCATTCTTCCTCTTGCCTCTGTCACATGCAGCTTTAACCACGTCGGAGAGAAAGAGAACGCCTGTCCACGGTGACACTGCTAGCTATCCTCTCACAGAGGCTGGGTTGGCCCGGCGCCACAGCTGGTTGCCTCATAGCTTGCTAAATGGGAGTCGGCTCCATTATCAGAACCACTGCTTTGCCACCCTGCAGCATTCCCAGCATCCTCTGTTCCTGCAGATTTAATTCCTTATCTGAATATGGAAAACAGACCCTCTAATGAAAAGCAGAAGAAACCCATGGCTGCATGAACATGGACCGGTAATACATACAGTATATGTCTTGATAAACTTATGTTTATGGCAACTCAAGAAGATGTGTTATTAAAGGTTATGGAATATTATGGGAATGTGCTGCAAACAGTTAATAAGAATCAAGGGAAGGAAGTATCTCAGCACCATTGAAGTTCACTGAAATAATTATTTATGGGCTGCTATGGAGCATGCAAACATCTGTAGTTTGCTAGCATTATTGCAAAGAAGAGGAAGCTGCCCTCGAATTGTGTTTGCAGATTAATAATAGCTTCTCCACCAGACTGCCGAAATCTCAGATGACTGAAACTCAGCATGTACCACAGCCTTGTGTGTGTGCTCCTTTTGTTAAAAGTTTTGGATGAGCACTTTATTACCTCTAAGAAAATGGAGCAGCTGGATATCCTTAATGACAAATTTTCGAAAATGTCTTTCTGTGAGGAAAATAAGTTCTCAGTGTGACATTGCTTTGGATTTTTTCTTCCTTTTGTTTTACCTTTTACTTTATTTAAATATTTTTTTTAAACTTTCATAACATTCATGCTTACACTAAGAGCCTCGTCGAAATGTCATGAAAGACCACCAGTGTGGTAATTTGTGTGTCACATTTCCCAGACTTCTGCAGCAAAAGTTATTGCGCTACCATGCTAACAATGCTATTCATCTGACAGACCTGTGCTTACTGACAGAAGTACTCTTTTACTTGTTGTCTAATAAAGGAAACGTTTTACCTCTGCATAGCTAATTCCTGTAGAATAAAGTTGAATAAGAAGAAGGGAAACAACAAATCCTTCTTGGAAGACTGCAAAGTCTTAAAGAATGTGTCATGATATAAAGGAGTTTGGATCTGTGTTGTGATCCTGGTCTTGAGTTTCATGTCATTTTGGGTTGAATTTGTATTTTAGTAGATTATAGTGTTTAGTTATTTTTGTAATATCTGTGTTAGTGGTTTAGCTCTTGGCATTTTCTTGGTGTTCTTTTTTTTTTTTAAACATGTTTCCTGCATTTGTTTCTGTCATATCAGTCTCCCTAATCTGCCCCCGTTTCATTCATTTCATTTCATTGTCTTGCATCAGTGTAATCACTGATGCAAGACAACTTGGATTGAGTTTTCACTTCTCCAATCACTCGCCTCAGTATTTATACTCCTCAGGAGAACCCCTTGGATTCACCTGTTTGTTCTGTGCTGTACGTCATTTGAATATTGGTTGTTTAAACTCACATCAACATGACATTCCCTGCCTCCTATAAGCCATTTGGTTCCTCAACAACCACATCTTAGGACATAATGGGACAACCTATATGTTGGCATCATCTCAGAGAAGAGACTCAAGTCTAATATTTTTAAAATGGTTGTTTTCTTCTAAAAATAACCAATTAGGAGCTTGGTCAGTGGCTTTGAATCACACAAGGTTACTCAAAATACAAAAATGATGACAAGGTAAAACCCTTAAGTTGATTTATTTGAAGAAGACATTTGAAGTGATGACTCAGTTGACAAAATGGTTCTTCATATTTTCCCCGTTTTTGACATATGAGAAGTTTACAGTTTTTTTTTTTTGAGTGGACCCCCCCTCGTTTTTCTGACCCATCCTCAACTGGTGGAGAGAAGAAATCAACGTAATTCATAATTTAGTTTTTTGCTTTTTTTTATAATAAATTGGAAAGGTGCATTTAGAGGTCTGGGCAGGATGAGGCATAGTTACAGTGATTTAGAATCACTAGTAGTTAATCCAAGGTATCAACTTGTTGCATGCAATACTGACTGAAGTGTTTTATGCTGAGCTGTTTTGATTTGCTGTGTAAGTGTTGCTTAATCGCGGAGCGATCAACAAGGTGCGTGTGTTTTGTCCGGCTGATCCCACATCAGCCAGGAGTTAGAAGTTGGACTTTTAAAGTTGCTATTGGCTAAGGGCGCAGCCCACCGTCTATCAGCACACCAGGAGGGCTTCAAGAAATTAACCCGAATTGCACATTTTGTCCATAAAACTGCTGGTTTGATCTCCATAGACACTCAATGCGCATATATTTTATTTTATTATTATTGTTAGGTACTCATTTTATCCCCTTTGTGTAGAATGGTGCTTGTTAGTTAGGCGAAGGTTTTTGTATCAGAATAATAGTATTATAGGGCTATATGGCTTCAATAAATGTTCATATATACAGGGGTTGGACAATGAAACTGAAACACCTGGTTTTAGACCACAATAATTTAATAGTATGGTATAGGGCCTCCTTTTGCGGCCGATACAGCGTCAATTCGTCTTGAGAATGACATATACAAGTCCTACACAGCGGTCAGAGGGATTTTAAGCCATTCTTCTTGCAGGATAGTGGCCAGGTCACTACGTGATACTGGTGGAGGAAAATGTTTCCTGACTCGCTCCTCCAAAACACCCCAAAGTGGCTCAATAATATTTAGATCTGGTGACTGTGCAGGCCATGGGAGATGTTCAACTTCACTTTCATGTTCATCAAACCAACCTTTCACCAGTCTTGCTGTGTGTATTGGTGCATTGTCATCCTGATACACGGCGCCGCCTTCAGGATACAATGTTTGAACCATTGGATGCACATGGTCCTCAAGAATGGTTTGGTAGTCCTTGGCAGTGATGTGCCCATCTAACACAAGTATTGGACCAAGGGAATGCCATGATATGGCAGCCCGAACCATCACTGATCCACCCCCATGGTTCACTCTGGGCATGGAACAGTCTGGGTGGTACGCTTCTTTGGGGCTTCTCCACACCGTAACTCTCCCGGATGTGGCAAAAACAGTAAAGGTGGACTCATCAGAGAACAATACATGTTTCACATTGTCCACAGCCCAAGATTTGCGCTCCTTGCACCATTAAAACCGACGTTTGGCATTGGCATGAGTGACCAAAGGTTTGGCTATAGCAGCCCGGCCGTGTATATTGACCCTGTGGAGCTCCCGACAGACAGTTCTGGTGGAAACAGGAGAGTTGAGGTGCACATTTAATTCTGCCGTGATTTGGGCAGACGTGGTTTTATGTTTTTTGGATACAATCTGGGTTAGCACCCGAACATCCCTGACAGACAGCTTCCTCTTGCGTCCACAGTTAATCCTGTTGGATGTGGTTCGTCCTTCTTGGTGGTATGCTGACAATACCCTGGATACCGTGGCTCTTGATACATCACAAAGACTTGCTGTCTTGGTCACAGATGCGCCCGCAAGACGTGCACCAACAATTTGTCCTCTTTTTAACTCTGGTATGTCACCCATAATGTTGTGTGCATTTCAATATTTTGAGCAAAACTGTGCTCTTACCCTGGTAATTGAACCTTCACACTCTGCTCTTACTGGTGCAATGTGCAATCAATGAAGACTGGCTACCAGGCTGGTCCAATTTAGCCATGAAACCTCCCACACTAAAATGACAGGTGTTTCAGTTTCATTGTCCAACCCCTGTATTTAAGAGAAGCGTTTGTGTTTATTTCGTGCAAGAGTGAATTATCTGTCAAAATAAGGTAAAAGTTCCCCCACCTTCGGTGAAGTGGTCGATTAAACAGTGACATCTAGCATGGTTTTGGTTAAGAATGATCAATTATTAATAATAATTTACTAATTGCAATTATTAAGAGCTTTGAGCCCATAATAACAACACCAGAGGACATCTCTGAGTTCTATTTGTAAGTAATGATTTTGGTTAAGAAATAATTTTCTGAATAATAATTTTTTATAATAAATTTTGATAAAGATTAATTAATCAATAATCGTAATCCTTATGTAACCTTGTCTGTGTCAGGTGGCACCTCGCTACTTCCGAAGACTCTGCGTTGTGTTCTAAGGGTTGTTGTGGGAGTGTGGGTGGAGGCGAGAATCAGACACGGGTGGTCAAAATCGTTGTTGAGACCATTAAGTTTATCTGGCACCCTTCCAAACCTTCCGAAGCATAAACAAACACTGAGTGTTAACATAACTCACTCACTTTAAAGCAGTTTCCCAAATACAGTATATATATATATATATATATATATATAAAAAACTATCCAGAATCAAATACTCAGTCATTTAACCTAAAAAGAGATTACTGAGGTAATTAAGTCACGCGCGTAACCCACTAAGTGCATTCAATGGAATGAATGACTAGCAAGCTTACAACTTGTATAAAACAGTCTTAAACACCCAAAACCGTCAGGCATTCACAAACATCTCACTAACTGCATTAATAATAATAAAATAAACGTTGCACTAACAGGGTTTTACAAAATAAAACCATTTAGTTATAGTTAGGAGCAAGCAATCAGCGAATCTTACCTTCCGAGGCATAAACTAACACTGATCGAAATCTAGCCAGCTCACCATAGCAGAATCCACAGTAAGGCGTAAATTTAAAAGACAAACTACACCAACTGCCAGAACGCAAAGGACAATATAACAGCATGACGTCCTCTGCTGGCATATTTATGCCACTGCCCTACACTTACAACAGCAACATGTGGGGAAGGGTTAATGCTGCACTGGTTTATGATCAAGGTGTGATCACATTAAAATTCTTTATACTGCAGGAACCATATGACAAACGGTTTTAACACTTTTGAAACCAGTACAATTTTACATTCTATGTATACTTTGATACCACTAACCTGCACATGCTTAGAATAGACTGGTAAGAACAGAAAATCTATATTCTTCTGTAAATCTTTAGGTTTTGTCTTAACTTTAGCTGTACAAGATAACCTTTGGGAATCACTCTGCACATTCAAACTTAAAGGATACAAGCATAACAGTGACCAGTTTATGGGAATACAACTATCTCCATAGATGCATGTGTTAGTGAAAGGCTGTAATGAGAAGAAAGTTCATATTTATTCTCAAGGTTGATGTGTTTAGAAGGAGGATAAACACGCCAGTCTAAAGATATCATCAAGTTTGACAAAGAATAACTTGTGATAATAGAAAACTGGGTCAGAACATTTTCGATACTGCGGTTCTTGTGGGCTGTTGCCAGGCTGCAGTGGTCAGTATCTATTAAAAATGGTCCACGGAAAGAACAATGCTGAAACAGCAACAAGGTAATAGGCAGCAAATGCTCAGTGATGCATGTTGGGATGGAAGGCTGCCCTGTATGGTCCGATCCAACAGATGGACTATTCAAACCTCTGATTCTTATAGGAGTTGGGATACACTGTGTATTACAGGTTGATGTGTGTGTGTGGAGGGATGCATTGCTGCACACTAGTCAGGGTGCCTATGCTGGTTTTAATGTTACACCTGATCATTGCATATGCAAATGCAGAAAAGCACTTACAGAGCTCGAGAAAAAAAATGTGTTCATATATATGAGAACCATCAACATGTGGCCGCAAAGCTCTCTGCATTTTAACTTTGTGGCAGTGATGTAGTGTTTTTTGTGGCTGAGGGGGGCGTGGTGGGGGACACTGGCCCTGGGTGCCTGCCGCTGGCCGGGGACCTCTTGGTGGGTGAGTTTGCCCTGTCATGGTGCGGGGTCGGGGGTCCTCTTGTGGGTGCGGTGCTCGGTGGGGTCTGCCCTGTTGCACCAGTGGGCGGGGGTGGCGTTGCGCGGGGCCCTTGCCTTGTCATTGCGGCGCGCTGTGTGGTGGGGGAGCGCGGTGCGGCGGGGTTGCTTAGTGCGGGGCTGTGTGTGGAGCTTACGCTGTGTGGGTGTGGCTTCCTCGGCTTCTTGGCTATGGAGTTCACCTGTGGGGATGTGCCCCTGTGGGGGAGGGGATTCGTGGCGTTTGGGTTCGGGAGCATGTGTTCGATATCGGTGTCCTTGTTGGGGGTGGCCCTGTGGGGAGGTTCATGTTGGGGTTCACTGGGGGTGGGAGACTCATGGGGTTGGGATCGGAGCTCATTGGGGGGTCAGGACTGCTCCGTCCAGGGGTGGCTCCGGTTGGCGTGCTGGTTTGAGCCATGTGGACCCCTCTTTTGTACATAGCCCCCTCTCCAGAGGTGAATGGGGGTTGTTGGGGACTGGGTTCTGGGCAAGGGGGCGGGGGCCGGGCCGGCGCTGTCTGCTTGTCTCTGCCCCAGGAGGGAAGGGGACCACCTCTTGAGCCTGGGGGCTGGTTGCCCCTAGGGGGTACCAGCGCCTGGACCTGGGAGTATAGAGTATGCATGGGGAGTGTGAGTGAGTGTATGACGTCCATTGTTGTTTGTCTTTACAATGGGTGCGAGTGATTTTATGTGTATGCATAAAGGGGGGACGGGGTGATTGTGACTGTGTGCCTGTTTTTTTTTTTTTTTTGTGACAGGTTGGGTCTTGCACTGCTCCCTCTCCTGGATCAGCTTAGGCCCCCGCATATTATGGGGGGCCTATTCCCCCCTGCCACACTACCTGCCGGTGGTTGGAGTCTCTGCCCGCTGGTGTACTTGTGGTTCTCGGTGTCCGGGCCTGGGTGCTTTGGTGTGTGCTGGCTTACTCCCGGTGGCTGCTTGCTGGGGCCTGGCCCCCTGGGCTCTGTCGGGCCTCTTCTTGGGGGGTGGTGTGTCCCGGGGTCTTGGGTCTCTGGGTCCATGGCTGGATCTGCTTGGGCATGGACGGCTGCCGGCGGGGCCTGTGGGCTCGTTACTGCGGCTCCTTGGGGCTTCTGCATTGTCGCTACTGGGTGGTTCCCCTGGGACTCTCCACTGCTCCTCTCTGGGGGGAGTTGTGGTAGTCCCGGTTCTCCTGGGGTTCCTGTGCTTTGGGAGGCCTTTAGATGTCTGTGGCTCTGATCTCCTCAGTGACCATGGGGCAGCTCTGTGGGTCCTCACACTCACTATTGCATATTTTTGTGGAGAAACCTTGTATACAAAGCACGTTCACACTCATACTCACAGGTGTTAAGCTTCAGGTGTTGACAGATACACAGATGTTCTATATTGGGCTGCACCTCTCACTAAGTACATTTTACATTCATAAGTACCGTGTACTATTTTGTTAAAAAAAACAAAAAAAACACCTGCAGGTGTATAAGCAAGCAGGGTGTAATCTTGTATTCTCTTCATCCTTCTTTCTCTCCTCCACTCTTTCCTCCTTTTCTCCCCTTTTTCCCTTTTACCCCATCTCTCTCTTTTCGAGCTTCTTTTTTCCTTTTCATTTCAGTCTCTGTGTCCGTAACAATTGAAATATTCCCAAAGAAGTTTATAGTAAAGTTTCTTTTATAAATATCAAGCCGAGCTTTTAAGCATTAGCTGTGATGCTCCACTTGTGAAAGTAAATATGTTGGGTAATTTCTTGGCAGTCAGACAACAATTCTGATCGCTACTCTGCTGGACAGGACACGGTTAAAGAAAAAACTTTGATCGTCGTCAGGTTGCTGGGCTTTACATAATGTGGCTCTCTTAATGGACATTGATTTTTCTTGCTTTTAGCTGGCAACATTACAGAATGCCTGTCTGCAAAAGAGGAGTGTTTGGTTTACACAGGCCAGCAGCTCTTTGCCATAATTCTGCAATCGCAAAGAAATAGAAAGTTAATAATCCATATTATGGCCAATGACCATCTTTAAAGGCATAACCGTGGCATTAGCAATTTAATTCACCCGGAAATACAGGAAAGAATATGTAGAGCTTCTTATGCTTTAATGACATTAGCAAGGACGGGGTTAAATGGAGTATCTGGTTCTTTGAATTATCTTCCACAAAAAAGATGTTAGTGTGTGGTGTTAAATGAAACACTGGCTAGACAGTGGTCATGAAATGTGTATTTTTCAGTTTTTCTTCTCAATGTGATTTTGCTTTTTTTCAGTAATGAACTGCATCAGGCAGGAGACTCTAGCACTTTGACATCTTGTTACATGTGAGATCTAGGCAAAAATACTTTTATCAGGTTCTCTTAAAGCTGTTTGACAGTAACTGCACAAAAAAAGGAACTCAACACAGAACTAATTAATGTAGTAGAGTTCATGTGAAGTTCATTTACTTGGGATCTACCTGTACGTCTTTGTGCAAATGCACTGTTGTTTTCAATTAGTTGTGTTTATGACCTTCTGCTGTCTAGTGTGAATTTTACATTTGCAAGTTAAATAAAGGATTGCATCGGCCTAGAACTTGGTAAATATATTGGGCAATGATGTAATAAAAGCTTCTAATTATGAAAAATAGAAATTGTTTTCATATTTTTACTGGATTATGCCTACTGATCAGAACACATAAAACTGTGCTGCAGTATCCTGATAGAGGTAGCAGATTAAATAACAAGACGGAATTACAAGATTATGCATCATAGCATATGTCCCTAATTTTTTTCAACAAATAAAATAAAGTGCATCAAAGTAAATGATGTTTCTTAATGCATTTATGGCTTGAAATTTTTTGAAAATGAATTCTTTCATTCAGATGCATTCAGTGAACAAAAAATAAAATCTTCAACTCATCACTATCTAATTTACTGATCACCAATGAAAAGAAATTTAGCAGATTCCAAACTTTGGGTAGTTAATTGGTGCATCCTCCTTCTGTAAGGGTTCACATTGAACTTCCTAAAAGCAGCAAATATTCTGGCAAATATTACTTTTTTCCTGTTTTGGATGTGCTCACAGCTGCATGTTAATGATGAACACAAACAGTCAGCCTCATACCCCATTCTTGACGGGTTGAAAAGAAATAAACAGTGATTTTCATGCTTTTTGCATCACAGCCTGTCTCCTGTGCACTCAAGATATCCATTACCGTACACCTCATTTATGTCTGTAGCTTTCAGAGCATATCTGCACCACAAAATCTGCTGTGGAGAGCTTGTCTGAACAACTGCAGAAAAACAAAAGAAACACTTAAGGACCAAGTAGTTTACAGATTCTCATGTGTGAAAACAGCTGTTGTGATGTTTTCCATTTATTTGGGTTTTGTAAGTTATAACAGTCAATTGTTTTCTGGTTTTCTCCTTCCTGTTTAAATTTGAAAAGTACAGAAAAAATCAATTTTTATTCAGCTTATAAGGGTTTAGTTTGAGGTTGGCACTGACGTCTATTAGGGACAATTTCTTCTAAAGTCTATTAATTCCAGTTGAATATAATTGCACTACAATTTTTGTATTACTTACGTACATATTACTTACTATGTAATAATATGTTAATAAGGATTCTTTAAAAGAAGGCTGTATCAAACATTTTTTACCAAATAATTTACTATCCATTGAGTCAATAATCAAACCAATTAATTTAGTCAGTCAGTCAGTCATTTTCTACCGCTTATTCCATAATGGGTTGCGGGGAAGCTGGTGCCTATCTCCAGCAGTTTATGGGCGAGAGGCAGGGTACACCCTGGACAGGTCGCCAGTCCATCGCAGGGCAACACACAAACAACCACGCACACACTCATTCATACACTTAAAGGCAATTTAGGTAATGTATGCCCTAACTAATCATTGCCAACTTATTATCCATTTTTATTTTTAAGTTAATTTAGGAAATAGTATTAAGCTTTTATTATTTATGGTTTTAAGAAGAAACCCCCCGAATATTGAACCTCGTGATTGTTGAATATGTCAAGATGTTCTGGCCTTCTCTAAAATGTGAGACTGAACTAAAAGTAGACAAACTTAGGGTTCAGTTTACAAATTATGGAATCTCCAGATGGGTGAACATTTTGTTTCTAATAAACTCAGAATTTTAAATGAAATAATGAATACTTTAAATTTCTATGAACTTAGCTTTTACTTAACACTTGATAAATGCATTTTTTAATTCTTATTCATCAATTTATTTAAGTTTGCGCAGTGTAAGTTGGCGTAGTTGGTAGCACTGTTGCCTTGCAGCAAAATGGTCCTATGTTAGACCCCCAGTCTGGGGTCTTTCTGCATGGACTATGTTCTCCCTGTGCAAGCATGGATTCTCTCCACGTACTCCGGCTTCTTCTCACAGTCCAAAAAACATGACTATACAGAAGAAGAGGGTATAGAAAATGGATGGATGGATGTTTAAGCTAATAACACCATCTCGAACATGTACCCTACTGAGAACATGACAGAGGCAACATGTCCAACATCACAAAGTTAAGTTCAGCAGGTCCAATTTGTAGATTTTCTGTCTGCGTCCTGTTCGGACCACAATAATCAGACTCTTGCTACTGCGGTAAACCAAACAACTTTGCATATACAAACCACACTTATATTATTACATAGGTTGAATTCCTTTAGAGTCCTTTGGCTTTTAAAAGCTTTTTAACCCGACTCATTTGAAACTGATGAAGACACTTTAACCACAATGATTGTTTTTAAACTGTAGCGTAGACAGATCCAATCAATGATTGGAGCTGTACTTGACTATGCACAGCATGCAAAAAATTGTTGTTTTATTTAAAGCTTTAAGCAATTAAAAAGACAAAATTTATAAAATATGTATTTTCTAAATACATGCATTGATCAACATAAATACATGTTGACAAATCATAAAGACTGAGGTCACTGATTATAATAATAACTTGACACATTTCCGAAACAAAAACGTCTTATTTTCTGTAGCACAAAGCAAAATGCTCACATTAGTTCTCATTTCTACTTACAGTTTCCACTTCAAAGTAGCATCTTCATGCTTCAAGTAAAATCCAATCTATATTTACAAGAGGTAATTGGTAGGAACAACCTGGCATCTTAACCATGTTACTTTTATTGTTATGCCATCAGGACACTGATATTGTAAGGATTCCCATCTAAATCCCCTTGGTATTTTTCTTCACTAGGAGCCGGTGTTTTATTTTTGGCTTTAAAACACAGAATTTTGATCACAGCTCCAAAAGTCTCTTGTGGGATTCTAACACCAGATACTGTATCCAAATGCTTCTGGAAAACATTTTAAGAAAAGTGGTTTTTGAACACATTAAAGAGAAAATTGAATTAAAAACCAAAGGTTACAGCTTTTTAAATAAACACTAAACAAATAGTGTAGAATGTAATTAGCATGGTTGCTTTGAGATGCTGTTAATTGCTTATTTAGGTTATCCGTTTCATACATTTGACAAAGGCTTCATGAGAATTACCCAAGGTTATAAATATATCCAGTGTTGTTTGTATAGAATATGGTAAATTATCATAATTCTTAAAGTAATGAACTAGCCCTCAGCAAAGTACTTTATAAATGATTCATTAGGAACAGCAAAGCATAAGTCAATTTAGGTATTTTATGCAATATAGTTTCAGTATTTATTAATCAGCCGTACAATATTAGCTCCTAAAGTTTTTCAAATATTAGTGTTTTATATACCAGGAAAAACTAAAGATAATAATGTAATGTTAAGAAAACTATAAGCTGTGAAGTTCTGCTTTTACTTTGTCTTTTTTGCTTGGGGTTTGCCTCCAGAATAGTTGGCACTGATCTCTGATTACAAAGATTGTTTGGTTTTTGTTGTATGAATTATTGGGCGCTATATAATTAATCTTTATCTATATCATTAGGAAACATGATTGTTAGAAAAGTTCTAAAATATTATATAACCTCAGACCTGCTACCTCTGCCTTGTGTCCAATTTTTGTTTCAAAATAGCATCAAGTTAGTTAAAGTTATGTAGAGTGCTTTTCTGTTTGTCAAGTCATGGGTTTAATTTTTGCCATTGGACAAATGGCAAACAGTTTAAATCTTATTTTTAGAGACAAAAAGGTTTTGTGGGTTTTCCTTTTTTGGTGCTCAAACGCAGCTGACCAACAGTTTCCAGCAAGGTTTATTCTAGAGTTTTTCATGCTCCATACAATGTCTCTGGAATCCTGTGAAAAATTAGTTTGCCAAACTGTGATATAAAACTAAACCAAAACAAAATTTGTGAAAATCTGACCACGTCTGCATAAATAGTTGTTTTACAAATGAGGTCTGCTTTTTAACTTATTTTTATCCTATGTTCTGGTAATAGATTAAGTCATGGCTTACTCAATTATAGGTTAACACATTAGAAAGTGGAGGTTAATAGTCAATGCTAGAATCACTTGACCCTCTGAGCTCGAGGTTATTTTACTTATTCTGATATTTTAGAGCAGTGCTCCATTACAAGTTTTTAAATTACTTTGTTTATCAACCTTATATGTGTTACTTCTCCTCCCCCACTGTACATCCTCTGACCTGCCACCATCCTCAGATTTACTCTCATATATCATTATTAAAGAGCATGGATTCAGTCCAGCGAAAACGTACAAAGGGGGCAGATAACTGATCACTCTAATGAGCGACTTCTCATGATGAAGAGGTAAGTAAACATTCCTCTCATTCGCAGCCTATATATACAGTCCAGCTAGACTTGCTACCTCACAAAGGAGCAAATCAAATGTTTGATTCCAAAGACAAGCTGGAATGGGAATTTAATTCTCTTGGAATTTTGTTCAACAGGGAAAGGTGAATCTTTTTCACAATTAATTTAAAATTAAATTAACAGCATTGTCCCCTCGAGAGTTTGGGACTTTATTATCACATTATAAAATTTGCATATACTTACAATAATTGCATAACATTATGCAATATTTATTGACTATTCAAATATCAAATACTCGTACTCGTACTCGTCGTCTTCCGCTTTATCTGGGACCGGGTCGCGGGGGCAGCAGACTCAACAGAGACGCCCAAACGTCCCTCTCTCCAGACACCTCCTCCAGTTCCTCCAGGGGGAGCCCAAGGCGTTCCCAGGCCAGCCGAGAGACATAGTCCCTCCAGCGTGTCCTGGGCCGTCCCCTGGGCCTCCTCCCGGTGGGACGTGCCTGGAACACTTCCCAAGGAAGGCGTCCAGGAGGCATCCGGTATAGATGCCCGAGCCACCTCAACTGGCTCCTCTCGATGTGGAGGAGCAGCGGCTCTACTCCGAGCCCCTCCCGCCCAAATATAAAGATGTTATTACTTCACAAAGACAAGTCTGATTTGTTGAAGGACTTGCATCTTCCGACAGCCTCACCTGAACGTGACATGTGAATAACTGACCTAAATTCTTGCATAGATCAGTAATTTGAGAGCACAGCTGTCATGATGTGAGTGTAAACGACCCAAGTGCAGGCACTGACTGTGGTGAAATAGAGTTCTTTAATAATGAAATAGGGAGAACTTGCAGGGGGAATTGCAGGGAGAGCAGGTCAAGGAACACATGCAGTTGGAACAATCCAACAAAAACTAGGAGCTTAAATACTGAGGCGGGGCTGGAAAATGACAAATTAACCAATTAACTAATCAGAGGGGATGCGGAACAGCTGTGGCAGAATGAAAGCAGGGGGATTGATGGAGGAAGACTAATTAACACAAAAGGAGTTGAACCAAGACTTAAAAGATCTAAAAAGCAAAAAGGAAAAAGCCTGACACTAACATAAGTATATTTTCTTTTACAAGGAAAGGGAACAAGTCAAAGTTGACGGGAAGATGGTTGCAGCAACATACAATACATGGTAATCTTGGGATGAGGCTCCAAAACACTTAAACCATATTAATTTGTTAGAATAGCTTAGTCATGTCCATACCTAAATCCAATTGAGCAAATGCGGCAAGATTTAAAAATTGCTATTTACAGATACTTTCAATTGTTATGATTCTGCACTCGTTGCCTGCATCATCTCTGTCTGCCTGCTCTGTGCTGCAGCTTTTAGGAGGATTGTTTTCACCTGCTTCTTCCCTGCCAGCTCCCTAATTACACCTCATCTGCTCCACCTGTGCTCCTGCCTTTATAAGCAGCTCTCTAACAGACAACCAGTGCCAGATTTTCGAAATCCTTTGTGTGAGTAGTATCCAGCGTTCCTTCCTTCCGTGTCTGCCTGATCTGATCTTGTTTTGATTCACGGATTTCTCTGCTCTGCCTCGCCCACGTTGGATAATTCATTGGCTTCTGCTCTCTGGGCAAACGACCCTGCTTCTGCCTCCTGACCAACCCTCTCTGCCTAGCCTTTGGATCCAAATGCCTGAATCTGCCTCCCGCTCATGACCTCACTTCTGTGCCCTGACCAATGATTCAAGCCTCTCCCTCAGATCCTGTTGCCTGATTTTGTCCACCCAGCTCTGACCATGTTTCTGTCCTCTGACCACCGTCTTCTGCTCAGTCACTGGATTTGCAAACCTGACAGCCAGTGTGATGTAGCCCTGCTGCCTCCTGTAATCACACTGAGGAGCCAAAATTCAGTTTCCTGAACCTCTCACAGATTCTGAAAAGGTTAATGGCTTTATTTCTGAGTTTTGCTATATTTTCGGTCCTTCACTCAACCAGTCTGTCTGTCTCCAGAAGTTCCTGTGCGTAGTGCTGGTGGTTTTCTGCCAAAGGGCTTCCAGAAAGGCTTTTTTTGTAAAGCCCCTAAAGACACATTTTCTATTTGTGAATCTGCAATATATAAATAATAACTGAATTAAACTGAATTAACCATAATTAACTATAACAATTTCACTGTGTGGGGGAAAAACACTATTTGATTGGTTAGGAACTAAAAAGAGTAACAACCATGATAGATGCAATGGTGTATTTGCATAAACAGATCTGAAGTGTAGTGGGAACACCAAGCTGTACAAACTGAACTGATGATGACAAGAATATGCCTCTGGGATCTAGTGAGAGAAGGAAATAAGTGCCCGTGGACTTTTAGCATGATCTACAGGGGTTGGACAATGAAACTGAAACACCTGTCATTTTAGTGTGGGAGGTTTCATGGCTAAATTGGACCAGACTGGTATCCAGTCTGCATTGATTGCACCAGTAAGAGCAGAGTGAAGGTTCAATTAGCAGGGTAAGAGCACAGTTTTGCTCAAAATATTGAAATGCACACAACATTATGGGTGACATACCAGAGTTCAAAAGAGGACAAATTGTTGGTGAGCGTCTTGCTGCCGCATCTGTGACCAAGACAGCAAGTCTTTGTGATGTATCAAGAGCCACGGTATCCAGAGTAATGTCAGCATACCACCAAGAAGGACGAACCACATCACACAGGATTAATTGTGGACGCAAGAGGAAGCTGTCTGAAAGGGATGTTCGGGTGCTAACCCGGATTGTATCCAAAAAACATAAAACCACGGCTGCCCAAATCACGGCAGAATTAAATGTGCACCTGAACTCTCCTGTTTCCACCAGAACTGTCCGTCGGGAGCTCCACAGGCACGGCTTGGCTGCTATAACCAAACTTTTGATCACTCATGCCAATGCCAAACGTCGGTTTCAATGGTGCAAGGAGCGCAAATCTTGGGCCGTGGACAACGTGAAAAATGTATTGTTCTCTGATGAGTCCACCTTTACTGTTTTCCCCACATCCGGGAGAGTTATGATGTGGAGAAGCCCCAAAGAAGCGTACCACCCAGACTGTTGCATGCCCAGAGTGAAGCATGGGGGTGGATCAGTGATGGTTTAGGCTGCCATATTATGGCATTCCCTTGGCCCAATATTTGTGCTAGATGGACGCGTCACTGCCAAGGACTACCGAACCATTCTTGAGGACCATGTGCATCCAATGGTTCAAACATTGTATCTTGAAGGCGGTGCTGTGTATCAGGATGACAATGCACCAATACACACAGCAAGACTGGTGAAAGATTGGTTTGATGAACATGAAAGTGAAGTTGAACATCTCCCATGGCCTACACAGTCACCAGATCTAAATATTATTGAGCCACTTTGGGGTGTTTTGGAGGAGCGAGTCAGGAAACGTTTTCCTCCACCAGTATCACGTAGTGACCTGGCCACTATCCTGCAAGAAGAATGGCTTAAAATCCTCTGACCACTGTGCAGGACTTGTATATGTCATTCCCAAGACGAATTGATGCTGTATTGGCCGCAAAAGGAGGTCCTACACCATATTAATAAATTATTGTGGTCGAAAACCAGGTGTTTCAGTTTCATTGTCCAACCCCTGTATGTCCTTTCGTATGTAACTACAAGAGTTTGTAACACACATCTTATGTTGCATTGATGAGATGTGGCCAGTATATTAAATGCAATGGAGCTGAATTAAACTTTATAAAATAAAACGTTGTTGGGACCACAGCCATGGATTTCAACATTAAACTCCGGTACGGACTCCTCTGGAATTTTCAACATAAAGTGCATTAACCTTCTTCCGGCACAGCCAGGAAACGGGATAAATGCGTACTTCCTGTGACGCCACTGCCCAAATAAAAGCACAGCTGTTGCTACAGCCGCCCTCTACCACCCGGGACTCTGCTGAGAGACTGGTCAGAGAGGACAAAGCGCATTGATGTCTCTTTGCTGGCAAAAAGACATAACTCTTCAACTGGATCCAAGAGTGTCATAAGATCACGCGATCATATGCACCAGTTAAGTACGAGTGAATAACTGTTTGCGTACCCGTATTCATTCATAAAAAGGGGAAATTAAGGTATAAGCATTGCCTAACTTTCTCTCTGAGGCCTGCAGAAGCAACCGGTGTTCCAGAGAAGCCCCTGCAGAGACGCGGTCTCCCAGTCTGGAAGTAAGACAGTAGTGTGGTTGGTGGACACAATGAGCCGTCTTTCATCCACAGCTACAGAGGTTAGCTGGAAGCTAACAGTTTGTTGACTGTGGACGTTTCTTCAAACATCGCCGCCTTGGACAAGGTTCCTCACCACAGTTCATGAGGTTAAGTGTTTGGGCAGAGAAATAGAAGGATTTAGATTGAAATGATCTAAATGTTTTTCATTTAATGAAGTTTGTTTTTGTTTGTGTTGAACATAGCTATCTTGGTGCTAGCAGAATATCTGCAGCACACATGTCAGTTTTGTGTTCTTTGTCTGTGTGTTTTTAAAGTTAAGACAAACTTTATTTAAAGGGTGATTTTAAACACAGAAGATCGGCCATAACGCGTCGTACGCGCTTATGCATTTTATCCCTTTTATTGACGGTATTTTTTAAGGTGTGTGTTTGATTCTGGTGCTAAGCTATCAGCTTCTTTGTTAGCTTCAACTGCTAACAGGTAAGGACAGTGCTTGCTGCCAAATAATATTTACCCAGAAAGGTTTAGTTTTCAATCCAGTAAATAATGTGTCCCTAACATCATTTTACTAAATTTGATAACTAAGTAAACACCATTAAGCCCCATTTCTCCAGAAAGATTTGGCTCTTTTCCAAAATACGTCCTTAAATGTTTTACCATTCCCTTAATAATATTTCTTAAAATATTATTTTAAGAAATAAAGGCAGCTAATTACATACCGCTTGGCTAATACATGTCTAAATTTAGATGTCTGCTAAAAGTTCAGTTTTAGACCAATTACAGTCAGATTGTGTTGTAGGTGTCTATGGACAAGTTAAATGTGGCTTAGACATATTCTCAACCAAATATGCCCAGTAAGTTTTAAAAATGGGATCAAGGAATGGTACTGGTTTATTTTGGTGTAGATAATTCTTTCCCATAAACGCTGTCAAATTGTTTCCAAGTTTCACTAAGAAGTAAAATGCACTCAAATTTATTTGGATTGTGGGAGGTGAGCTATGTTTCCCAGCTGTTCCATCTCTATACACTGCTAGACATAGGAGTTATGTTGTTTTGTTGTGCGCCATGTGATTATAGCTTTTATTCAGCATGTTGCATGGTGTTGAATAAAAACAACCGACATCTCTGAGGAAATCACAAATGACATCCAGTGAAGCATAAATGGGGGGAAAAGGCTGTCAGAAGTAGGGGTATGAGCTCAATCTTCTTTCAATCACTGTGGACAATGTGTGATTATTCAGCTGTGTACAAACTATTGTGCTACCGAAGTCACATTAATGTGAAGGAACTTTTAGGTAGCACTCCCTAAACTGTTTGAGTATTTTTATGGATGTCTGCAATACAAATGGAGTTTTTGTTAACATCCCACATGTCATTTAAATGGCCAGCTGTCTGTCATTTTATCCACCTTTTTCCTGTTGGGCTCAGCATCCAAGTCCAGAGTGCTGCAAAACACACTTAATCAGAGATATTTAAAGCTGTTTTAAAGTCTGCCAATTATTTCTGCTTTCAACCCCTAACTAAAACGTTTGGACAGTGTAAGATGTCTGCTAATCACACTGAAGATGAAGCTGAAAAAAGCAAACTCTCTAAGCTTTTCACTTCATATTAGTTTGGCAGCCATCTGGAATAAATAATTTGAGACAAGCTCCATTATGGGAAAATGCTTCGGTTACGTCTATTTGTTTTTATTTTAGCACCAAGCAATGACACAAAAAATGACAACAGAAGTGATTAGAGTTTGATATTTACACATTCTGCTTCCCTGTGTACCACTAACCCAAACCCAGCACCTACTCACTTCAAATGATTTTGTTTTCATTTCATAACTAAAAAAAAGGCTTTAAAACATATTCCATGTTGAAAAGTGTTTTGAGATTATCTGTTGTATTGATACACCTCTGAAATTCATTGAAATTCACTGAATTTATGGTATTTTGTTGTTGAATTTTCGAAATTCTATAAATCAACCAGATAATTTAAGTTTAAAATAAGAATTCCAGAAAATTGATCCAAACATATCAAATTGTCCTCCTTGATAATTAGCCGTCTCAGAATGCTGTTTCTCTTCCATGAGGTTTTGTCACATGCTAAAACATATTAAGAGAATGGGTTTTGAGATCAAATGTTGTCAGATAAACTTTTTCTCGAAGACTGTTTCTGGAATACCTTTAGTCATGTTCACCATAAGAAAAACCTGAAATGTTTGTTATTGAAGCCTGTCATGAACAACCTCTCCAAGATGATTCATTAGACCAGGATCTTACCAGTATGGAGGTTTTCTGAAGATAAGACATTTTACGGAGACAGACTTAATGTGACACAAACACGGATTAACAAATATGAGCATGAGTTGTAATTTGTTCAAATATGCCAGACAGAATTCCAGTAATTAAATCGTAGACCAAAATGTTTTCTCTATTTTCTTTATAAAAAGCTCATACTGCAGATCAATAAACAAATGCATAATTTTTCAAATGTGTCGTTTAAACATGTGTTAGTTAATGAAAAGGAGTGTGCTCAGTTGCAGGGGAATTAATAAAAAACAAAGAACTGAGATGGGTTTTTTTTTGTTAGCTTTTGCTAGCTTTTTTTGTTAGCTTTTTCAGGGATGCTAAATAACAAGGCTGGTATTGTTTGGTGTAGTTCTTTTGTTTGTGTCACATAGAATTATTATCCCACTGCCATCTACTCCTCCTGGTACTTTGGCAGAAATGTATATTCTTTCTGCTTCCAAATTTTAAAATGTGTTCCTGTTGCCATTGTGCAAGATACAGTTGTAAATGTTTTAATGTATGAGGGCAAATATACATGACTTTATTTAAAAAATGGCTATAGATGATTTGACCTAGTGCTTACAAAACAATAGTGATAGTAATATGCTTTGAATGTACAGTACTGTGCAAACGTTTTAGGCAGGTGTGGAAAAACGCTGTAAACCAAGAACGCTTTAAAATTGGGAGTGTTAATCATTTATTTACATCAATCAGCAAGATGCAGTGAATGAACAAAAGAAAAATCTAAATTGTGTAACCACCCTTTGCCTTCAAAACAGCATCAATTCTTCTAGGTACACTTGCATACAGTTTTTGAAGGAACTCAATTGCTTGGTAGGTTGTTCCAAACATCTTGGAGAACTAACCACAGATCTTCTGTGGATGTAGGCTTTCTCACATCCTTCTGTCTCTTCATGTAATTCCAGACACACTCGATGATGTTGAGATCAGGGCTCTGTGGGGGCCATACCATCACTTCCAGTAATTCTTGTTCTTCTTTACGCTGAAGATAGTTCTTAATGGCTTTGTCTGTATGTTTGGGTTTGCTCACTTAGCATTTTGTAAAATAATAAAAATAGATAATCATCATTTATATTTCTTAAAGCATTTTTTCACGCCTGCCTAAAACCTTTACACAGTACTGTCTGACTGGCATATTTTAATAACTCTCAAATATTCCTTCTCTTACTGTGGTTAAAGGAAACTTTTTTGTGCACCAGTCTCTTATGTGAAGGCATAGTGGAGAGACAGTGGTTTGAAGATTATCCATAGCTGATACACATATGAGGTGGCAAGAGTAGGTAGGGGGTGACACCATGCACAGACCACCGCTCTAAGGAGTAACACTGCCTGTGCAAAACTCATTCCTTTATGCTGGCTTCTGGTTTGTAAGCTCACACAGACATTACTCTGACCCGCCCCCGTTTGGTCTCTGTGAATTATCAAAGAGGAACCCCATTGGGTTCACAAGGACGTCCTTTTTAAGCCAATAACTGATGTGTGAAAAGGGCTTCAGCATGCCATGACTCACCAATTCCATCTGGGCACATTCCTTTGCACCATGGGTCCTTTACCTTTGACAGTATGCACTGCAAATTTCAGGTAATGTTCAAAATGGTATTAAAATAAAATCTTTTAAAAAAAATAATCAAATTCATCCCTTGAATATTTTGTCTGCATCCTGAAATTTTGTTTGGTGGTTGTGCTAAAGAATCAAAACCTTGCATTTCTTTAAACTAATTTGTTTTTATTCTAAAAACATTTAATAACTCTTAATGAAGAGTTTTAGCTTACAGTGTCTTGGAAAAGTATTCACACTCTTCACATTTTTTATTTTTTTGTCACATTAAAACCACAAACGTTAACATATTTTATTTAGACAGACAAATACAAAGTAGTGTGTAATGCTGAAGTAGAAAAAAATTATTCCCAGTTATCAAAATCTTCTACAAATAAGAGTCTGAGCCAATACATTGCAGAGGGGGGAAAACTTTTTGTGGCAATTACAGGTGCAGATCTTTTGAGGTTTTCCTCTTCCAGCCTTGCACATCTAGAGACTGAAATCTTTGCCAATTTGTCTTTGCAAAAAAGTCAGATTGGGGAAACTGTATGGAAACAAAGTCTTGGTCTGGACTTTGACTGGATCATTCTAATAATACATTAGTTTACATAGTATAGTATAGTACGATTACATAGTATTTAGCTCCATCTATCTTCCCCTCAACTCTGACTAAATTCTCTGTCCTTGCAAAACAAAATATTTCCACTGCATGATATTGTTTTAACCATGCTTCTCTGTTAGGATGGTGTGATGAGAGTAATAAACAGACTTGGTTTTCTACCACATTGCATTCTGAGTGTAGCAGCAATAGAGATCTAGACTATAACAGTACCACCACCATGTTTGATTTTGCGTATGTTGTTCTTTCTCTGAAATGAATATTTTACACCAGATATACAACATTACACAACTTTTTACTCCACTTTTTTCCCAAACGTCTTGACTTAACAAGGAGTATGATTATATTTATATTTCAGGGACAGGCTTGTGTGAATAGGTTTTCTTGCCTTAATAAATAAAATCCTCATTTGAAAACAGTGTTTTGTATTTACCGAGATTGTTTGATGGTCTGAAATATTTAAACATGACAAAAAAGCAAAAACAGAGAAAACTGGCTAATGCTTTTTTATGGTTCTGTGTATCAATAATACGTTCTGTGTCTTGATTGTACCTCTGCCACCCAACGTAGGGTCACAGACGCTATAGAAAAAGAAAATCCTTGATCCAGATTGTGATCTGGATCCGGACCACCGCCAAGATTTAATGGATTGTTCCTTGGGCTAAGACACACATCTGGTAAAAAAAATAAATATATAAATCCAAACAATGTGTCTGTCTGTCCCAAACAGACAGGTTTGGGTGCCAAAGTGCAAATACTGAAACACTTGGGAAGTTATGATTTGTATGTCTGTCAGTCACTGCACATCCAGCAGAGCTAATTCATATGTTCAGCCGTCCTTGTAGTGTAAGGGAACAAATGAACTGTCTCCTTGTAGGATGTCTTTGAAAAGTGCCATCTTTAATGTTTCATGCTGTGAGCTTTTCATGAGAATGGCATCAGTAAGAAACTGCACCTTTGGCTGGAAATGTAGTGGGGCATGCTATTGTGCAGGAAGTTGATTAAAAAAGGGTTCAAGCATAAACAGCACTCTGAATTACAACTGCTGATCAATTATATGATCAATAAAACTTTATTTGAACTCCAATGAAGATTTATAGCACAGAAATGTTATGGTAAGACATGGAAAGGCAGAATTTTGAAACTTATATTATGTTTCTTATGTTTGTTGTGTTGCACAACAAATGGGAGCTATGAATAATTCTGGTTCCCTATTGGTTGTCCATTTAAAACTGCTCCTTTAGAGTTGACTTGGTGGATTCTTCTGTCGTGTTCCTCAGCAATCTGCCTGTTTTTTAAAATGGCAGCGAGATACATGTGACCTCTGAGTAGGACTCAACCATCATTCTGCTTCTTAATTTATTCATTATCCTCTGCCTGCACAGGGTACCGCAAAGCCCCTTATCGTAAATACTGTGGAATATCAAAATGAATGTGAAGGGGTAGGAACATTGAGGATTATTAAAGCTGTATGTAAATAGCGAGGTGAAATATGGCTCCCTCTTCATCAGAGTGCAAGTCAAAACAAGGCGGGAGGTGAGAGAGGAATAACAGAATGCAGTGGTCAGATAATAATTCAATTTGCCGTACTGTAATCCATAAAGGGCAGCACCCCCTGACCCCCCCCCCCCCCCCCCAGGCGCCACAGCATGTCATTTTTCTTCACCACTAGTTCCTTCAATCATGCTGATGTAAGGTTGCCTGCAGTGACTGCCAAGAAAAGAGACGATGCTTGATGCTTTCTCTGTGAGGCTTTATTTTAAGATTTAATGCTCACATCTGCACGACTTGCTGTCAATATTGTTTGAGGGCTGACTCAATTCATCTAGATGGATGCTCATGACAGTAAAAAATGGTGGGTGACAGCGAATGTTCTGAGAATATAAGGCTGACAATACAATTTTTGACATGCTGTGTATTTGTTGGATTTGCATAATTGTGTGAATGCTGAAGGCATTCACACAATTATGAGATCCTGTTTCTCTTTATTATTATTATGTATATCTAACACTTTTTTGGCACATATCTCCTCCTTCATTCTTTGTGCTATTTCAGCCATTCAACTTTTAAAATGTCCAGCTCATCTAGGACATTATGGCTATGACTTTTGGTATTAATACTTTTTATACTTTTAAAAATATTCAGCTTTTTGTGCCGATTTTTGGCCCATTGAAATGAATGGAAAACCTTAAAAATTCCGCAAATTTCAGCTAAAACTTTGTGCTCTTTCACAGCTCACTACTTCTGCATATTTTCAGCTAGAAACACCATTCAACTTTTAAAATGTTCACAAGACATTATGCTATCTTCAAATGATTCAACTTTTTGATATCTTTTACTGTTCTTCTACAATTGCGATTGAAGTTTTATGCAAGTTTTTTGCCGTTTTCGATTTTATAATGTAATCCTATGGCGGAATTCGTCAGTTGGTAGAGTGTACATTAGGTTTTTGAATAACCTGAAAAAGAACGAACAAACTCTCCTCACTCGCTCAATTTTCACTCTACTGGCACAAATTATGTATCAAAACGTAGGATGGTCTTTCGCAATTCAGAAAATGTCACCCTCATTGATGTGGGACTAACGGATTTCACGCAACACGCTCAGGAGCAACACAAAGTAAAAAAAATCAGAGCAAAAAATCCTTAAACTCACGTTTTCGAATCGCCGCCTCTCCTAAACCGTTCAAGTTAGAGACATGAGCTTTGCACCAATTAATCTTCAGCCCTTGCTGGCGCTCACAGTGAAGGAATTTCTTTAATACCTTTTATTGTTTTGTCATAAACAATGTTTGTTTAGGAGTACCAAATCTGTCCTTCCCAAAATTGCTTGAAATTAAAAAATTTCAAAATTATCCACTTTTCTACGCTGTCACATCTCCTACACAGATTTATGTAGACACACGAAAATCTCCAGGATGGTTCACCGAGCCCTGCTGATACCTACTGTCCAAAAATTATTTGGATACCTTTTATCGTTTCCTCGTGAAGTAAGTTTGTTTGACAGTGAAAAATTCACCTTCACTCAGGTTAAAAATGGTCAAAATTATCCATGTTTTCACAGGGTCACACCTCCCAGACAGATTTTTGTAGACTATTGAGAAGCTCCATGATTATTCAACAGGGCCTGCTGATTAATACAGTGCATGAATCAAATTGATTGCCCTTATAGGTTCCGAGGTATTAGACGGTGTTCGAGAGCATGTTCAGGCATTTTTGTGTTCTTCTCCATTTTTCCCTTTTTTTCACCTAGTGTTGTGCCTTTATTATTATATTTTCAACATAAATGTGTTAATATTTAACACGTTCCCCTGTCCATTCTGAGAAAAACGGTCCAAGAATGACGTTGATAGCTCTTACGGTTTCCGAGTTATGGGCAGTAGTTCGGGAGCATGTGCCACCATGTTATAAAGCCAGGCCATGATGAGACACAAAGTGTGGTGCCACGTGAGTGAGAAACAGCAGCTGTTGGGCGCTCATTAGTTACCATAGCAACAGAACACAGCTGCCAGTGAACTTAAGTAACCTCTGACAGAGAGTGGCTCTGAGGCTGAGCTCAGGCCAGAAGCTTCCATGAGTGATCACAATAAGTCAGTCATAGCTGACAACCACCCTAGATTTTCAAAATAAGACCTACACATACTCTACAAAATAAAAGCCTTTTTTCACACTGAACATCAACCTTCCATATTTACAAATTATTTTTTTAAAGCTGATAATAGCATAAACAATGATTTCAGATGCAAGCAAGCAGGTTCTATATGACTAATGGAAATAACCCAGACTTGAAAATAAGACAAAACAAGCTCTACAAAATAAATAAAAGCCTTTACCTTTTAAAATATAGAAAATTGCAGCACTGGGCTTCACACTAATGTTGGAGCTCATCCAGTGTAGGAAATAGGACCAGGTCAGCCCTTTAAAATAAGGATTACTGAAATTTCCAAAATAAAAGCCTCAATCTTTAATAGTTACTAGTGATAATTTAAGCTGATAATAGCATACATAATGATTTTAGAATAGCAAGCAGGTTCTATGTAACTAATGAAAGTAACCCAGACCTGAAAGGACAACCATGATGGATTTTCAAAATAAGACAAAACATGTTCTACAAAATAAAAGCCTTTACATTTTAAATTATAAATAATTGCAAGACTGGGCTTCACACTACTGTTGGAGCTTTCCCAGTGTTGGAAATAGGACCATGTTGGCCGTTTAAAATAAAGCTTACTGAAACATTCAAAATTAAAGCCTCAGTCTTCCAGAGGTATTAGTAATTTTTTAAGCTGATAATTGCATACATAATGATTTTAGAATAGCAACCAGGTTCTTTATATCTAGTGGAAGTATGCCAGGCCTGAAAGGACAACTATACTGGACTTTCAAAACAACACCTAGACATACCCTACAAAATAAAAGCCTTCATATTTCACACAGATTGCAGCATTGGTCTAAACACTGATATTTACAAAATAAAAGCCTCAACATTCCTTAGTTGGGGCCTGCCATTGCAATGAAGGGAGAACAGTGATTGGCCTGACCCCCATGCCATTGCCTTGTGGCACCTATTACTACAAATCTCTAAACTGGACTCTTTATGTATTGGCAACTGCCAAAGCAATGCAAGGATGCATGATTACTGGTGAAACAAGAACAGGTCTAGATATACATCTTAACCTTCTACCCTCAGTCATGATGCACACCGTTCTGTTGCTTTGGTTCTGTACCTCAGCCCCACAACCTTTGGCTGTGGTCCGAGAAGCACGCACCAAGAGGCAGGCCCCCGTCTAAATGTCTTCCGAAATTTTCTAGTTTATATTTCACACAATAGTACTATTGTGTGAATGCTGAAGAGTGAATAATTTTAAACAGCAATTTCATAAACGTTTGAATATACGCTGTAGTAAGCATTACCATTTTAGCTAATTTTGGCTTATATATTGCTTTTTGCATGGTAGATGGGTTAAATTAATATCAGCCTTCATGCTAGTGATAGCCAATATGCTAATGTTATCAGCTTCTCTTTATCCTCTCTTCTCTCTTAGCTGAAGAAAACTTTCGCGTTTTTTAGGCAATTTCTTGTTTGTTTTTGTGTTTCTTCAGCATATTTGTTGTTGGTTAATTTCTTTCTGAAATTTCAGCTTTTTTTATGTATTTTAGCACTGACTTCAACTTCTTAGGCTATATTTTTGCTTCAGTCTATGCTTTTTCAGCTCATCTATGGCAGCTCTTTCCTGCTTTTATAAAGTTTTTGTCAGTTCTTGCATTTCAACAACTCTTTCAACAAGTAGGTGTGAGGTAACTTTACATTGTTAAGCTGTTTTATAGCTTATAGTCTTCCTGCTCAAACAGATCAGATGACAGTTTTTCTTTGCATTTTCTGTTATTTCTACTAATTTATCAGATTTCAGCAGATTTTCTGCAGTCAATTTCAGCTTGTTTCTGCCAGCTTTCAGCTAAAAAATTCAGCTTACAGCATTCACACTGCATTTTCACAGGAAATGCAAATTTTTCTAGTGCTATCAATGTTTCTGTCTTAAGAAAATAATTTATTATCTCATTTCTTATTATTTCTTGTATTTGCATACATTTGTGCAAAAATGTTTTTATTGTACTATTCCGGTGTATACTATCTGTACTTTAGAGAAGAAAGGCACCATCAGAAACTTCAGAAAGTAACACAAGGGGTGGGGATAGTTTGCTTTTAGGCAACAAATCTCTTCTAAGCGCTGTGGTAATTATGAGGACAGCAAAGGAGGGAGAGTATGGTGACATTGTTATAAAGTGGCAAGGTCTGCGTAGGAAGAAAATCGTGGGTGGATGGATGCATCAACAAAACATTGTCAAGAGTCAGAAGACAACAATTTATTTCCAACCCAGAGTCAATTTGTTGAGGCCGCATTTTTAACGTGGGATATTTTTTCCCGCTTGATAAATGTTCTCAGATTAAAGCCTGAAATTTCTAACATTTTACAGTTCGACATTATAGTATTGCATTTTTGGCACCCTAAATTGATGTCGTTTCAGAGTTTTATCCCTATGCTGACATTAAAACAGCACAGAGACAGGTGAAATATAGATCAGAGAGCAACACATTAAAGTGATATGACTGAAGAGTGTTTATTTTAATTTGTTTTCTCTTGACTTGCACAGCTCTTGTGAGTTAGACTAATCACAATAAAAGGGTTGGTTCCTTCCCACTCCGTATGGTATAAAACCCTGTTTATTTGAATCTAGACCCTTTTAAGAAAGTAAAAAACAAAACATTGCAACAACTGCTCCTTTTCTTTAGAAAATGTGGTTTATAAACATTATAGACAATTTGATAGGACTAGTATAATAAATAGCATTTTAAACCTGATATTTACATGCACTGCATAAAAAGACATATCATTTGTTTTGTTACTGTCTGAGATTAAATCAGACTTAACCTTTCCTCTTTTAGGTCAGTTAGAATTACTAAAACATGTTTATTTATTTAAGGCCAGAATAATAAGAGTTCTTCTTAAAGGATAAGTTTGCATTGAGTATGATGACTATGCAATTTGGGAAACCCAGATGATATTGAATGGATTTATAAGCCATTCAGATAATTCATTCTACTCCTATAAGTAAATTTTTTCTAAAACTTCTACAAGTCAATGTAACCGAGTAAATGCACTAGAACAAGTACTAGTACTAGGAAGTCATTACCCTTAAAGCGACATAAACAGCTAGATTACTGTTTGCAAATGCAATCATGGACAAATACCTCTATTTTGGAGACATATTCTGTGGTCTAATAAAACAAAAAAAGAAGTTATGGCAAAAATGGCCATTGTTACTGTCATAGTTTTTAAGGCCAATCTGACCCACATGCAGAGAACACTCAAAACGGAGAAACGTTTCAACAATTTATTAACAACTCAAGGAAATATACGTGGAGCGAGGGGACCAGGAAGGCCGTCAGATTGGAAAGGGAAATCGACAAGGTGAGTTCACATTGTGGCACCAAACAACTAAATCTGAGATTAGGCTTACTATTCGGGTGGGGCGATCCACCAGGGGGAGAAGGTTGCGAGTCTGGGAACAGTGAAGTCGTGCTGATTCCATTGAGGCTTCTTAGGTGATCCAGGAGGTACCGTTGGAGGGTGGACAGGGTTCGCTTAACCAGACAGAGGTATCCCCAGGGCACGCTGCCAGCCGGGGAAGGATCCAGAGTCCAGACTGTGGTCTGAGGTATTCTTTAAAGGTCTCCAACGAGGAGCAAGGCTTGGGTGCCTAAGACAAGGTAAAAAAAAAAACTGTTAGTCAGGATATCCTTCACAAACAATTCTCAAGATTTCCAAGGTAGATGGCCAGGGAGTACTACCACGAAGGGCAAAAACACTCAGGCGTAGAAGTGCTGGTAAGCCGCCCTCATATAGTCCTCTGAACTGGTGAGGCAATGATGTGCACCTGTCAAAACTCTCGGTCCTCCAGCTCCCCAGCTAAAGTTGCATTGTCAGCTCTGTCTTTAGCCAAGTTCCTGCAGACATTATTGGAATTACTAACACCAAAGGAGGCAAGATTCACTCCCTGCAACTAGGAAAGTTAGTTCAAATAAAGGGATCAATAACTCTCCTTATTGAATTCCGTACTTGATCCTGTCTGGCTCGTATGTTATCTTTCCTGAATCCAAATGAGCTCTTGTCACATTGTTTTTAAAAATTAATCCTGCTTTGTGTGACACTGTAGTCTTGTGCACTTGAAAGTAACTCAATCAACAAAATGTTTGTCAACGAAACTTGCCTCTGTATTATGATTAAAATGTTCTTGTCAACGTCATAGATCATTAGCCACGCTCTGTTGGCCATGTTTGGTTGTATACGCCATGTGAAGCAGGCTGCTCAGCAAGGCAGAACCAGCTTTCGGCATCGGAGTAACGCTATGATTAAATTTCTTGCCTCTGCTTGCTCCCCTGCATGCTCTCCTTTTGGCAAATAAATTAGAAAGAGGTGACCTTTCGTCAAGTATACACAAAAAATAAAACTTGAGTGTTTAAACTTCAAGAACGAGACACGTTAACTTCAATTAATCGTGGCCAGCGTAACAGCAGGTGACACGTATGAGATGGTTCACTGCACCGAGCACATATTTTGCTCATCATCACTCCAAGGCATTACACTCTGACTTTTTTTTTTTTTTGTTAGTGGAGAAGGATCTCACAGTCACAATCTGCTCTGTAATAGCTCAGCCTGAGAGTAGAACTCTCAGCATCATGCAGTTGTTTAGATAAACTTATCATGGTATGAATATCAAATTTATTTTGATGCTGTTCATGCGTTTGAGCCTTTCTTTTTAACCAATAGTTGACACATATCTTCAACAAGTTTTTAAAACAAGTTTGGTATGCAAATTGGACGCAAATGAATTTATTGGGACTATTTTCTAAACAAATAAGAACAGAAATTATACATTTAATTTGAATTATTTTTATACATCCCGACTACTACTTGCACACAGACGTTTCGTCACCCAGCTCCTCCTTAACCTCTCCTTTCACGAAAGGTGGAACCCTTTTACACCAATTGGTTTAACAGGATAGACCTGGTGTTTAAGCACAGTACACATACTTTTGTAAGGTTGAGGTCAACCCCATTCCCCAAGCTTAATGTTAACCTGCTCTATTGTTCCAAGAACAGTTTTAATGTGTGTTCAAGCTCATTGTTCTGCCAGAAAACCCACATTTCAGTCATCAAATTGTTGATTTGAGGTAAGAGTGAATAATTTGGAGGTAGATTTAGCAAATTTTTAAGTCTACTTTCCAGTGCTCATGGCAGCTAAACAGGCCCACAGTATGATGATGCCAACATCTTGCTGAACACTTACTACTTAGGTTATAAAGCCTTATCTTGACTCTTTCAAACATACTTATTTTTATTGTGCCCAAATGCCTCAGACCTTTTCTCCTCTGAACATAAAACTTTTCCCCAAAAGGCATTTGGCCTGATCTTGTGGGCAGCTACTAATAGCAGTGGATGTTTAAAATCTCAGTCTTCTTTGGTCCATGTTGTTGTTGTTGAACTGACTTCACTGTGGAGAGTGACACTAGTGTTTTACCAGTTTCTAGTTTCCTGTGCAGATCCGGTCTTTTCTTGAACATCCAAACCAATTTCCTTTATCTAAAACAGTTTCTTTCCAAACACTGCACATCTGGGATCATCTTATATACAGCTATGTAACTTCACCCAACTTTTTTTAACCTGGAAAAAAGCATTGTCAACTGACGTTTTTCGCCCATATATTCTGTCCAAACTAAACCAGTTATTTCAAACACACACACACAAACACACTCTTGTTTTGCTATATGTAGTGAGGACCATGTGTTGACTCCCATTGACTTCCATTGATTTTCAGTCATTTTCAACCCTTTCTATGGCCTAACCCAGACAATAACCCTAAACCTAACTATTACCAGTGCATGCCTAACCCTAACCTTAACCTAAAGTCAATTCACACCTTAGTCCTAAACCTAACCGTTAGCAAAATAGGTCGTGAGGACCAGCAAAATGTCCTCACTTTGGTACAAACGGTCCTCAATTTGATGGTGAAATCGGGAAAATGGTTCTCACTGTGATGCCAAGACAGGAACACACACACACACACACACACACACACACACACACATCAGAGCCGGTTTTGAAGTTTCTGGTAGGGTCCTAAACTTCAACTTCTATTAGTAATTTATGACATTTTGTCAAAAGCAGGTTCTGCACCAGGAAATCATCAGATGCTTGATGATGGCAACAAAAGCAAGTGGTCAAGTCACAGCTTTTTAAGTTGTGAGTGGTGAATGTATCTATCTGAGCTTGTATGTAAAATTTTGATACAGTTTGTATTAACAGAATACTATACTAAATTCAAATGTGCACATCTGAAATCTGGCTTACAACACATTTATTTTCTTTTAAATCTAAAAATATAACCATTTATCTAAAGACTTATTATAGCACACAGTCTGAGATGTATCTGCACTTAACACCTGTTACCTTCACCTGCCAAAATGAGTAACCCAATATACAGGGGCCGGACAATGAAACTGAAACACCTGTCATTTTAGTGTGGGAGGTTTCATGGCTAAATTGGACCAGACTGGTATCCAGTCTGCATTGATTGCACCAGTAAGAGCAGAGTGAAGGTTCAATTAGCAGGATAAGAACACAGTTTTGCTCAAAATATTGAAATGCACACAACATTATGGGTGACATACCAGAGTTCAAAAGAGGACAAATTGTTGGTGCACGTCTAGCTGGCGCATCTGTGACCAAGACAGCAAGTCTTTGTGATGTATCAGGACAAACCACATCCAACTGGATTAACTGTGGATGCAAGAGGAAGCTGTCTGAAAGAGATGTTTGGGTGCTAACCCAGATTGTATCCAAAAAACATAAAACCACGGCTGCCCAAATCACGGCAGAATTAAATGTGCACCTCAACTCTCCTGTTTCCACCAGAACTGTCCGTCGGGAGCTCCACAGGCACGGCTTGGCTGCTATAGCCAAACTTTTGATCACTCATGCCAATGCCAAACGTCGGTTTCAATGGTGCAAGGAGCGCAAATCTTGGGCTGTGGACAATGTGAAACATGTATTGTTCTCTGATGAGTCCACTTTTACTGTTTTCCCCACATCCGAGAGAGTTACGGTGTTGAGAAGCCCCAAAGAAGCGTACCACCTAGACTGTTGCATGCCCAGAGTGAAGCATGGGGGTGGATCAGTGATGGTTTGGGCTGCCATATCATGGCATTCCCTTGGCCCAATACTTGTGCTAGATGGGCGCGTCACTGCCAAGGACTACCGAACCATTCTTGAGGACCATGTGCATCCAATGGTTCAAACATTGTATCCTGAAGGTGGTGCCGTGTATCAGGATGACAATGCACCAATACACACAGCAAGACTGGTGAAAGATTGGTTTGATGAACATGAAAGTGAAGTTGAACATCTCCCATGGCCTGCCCAGTCACCAGATCTAAATATTATTGAGCCACTTTGGGGTGTTTTGGAGGAGCGAGTCAGGAAACGTTTTCCTCCACCAGTATCACGTAGTGACCTGGCCACAATCCTCCAAGAAGAATGGCTTAAATCCCTCGGACCACCGTGCAGGACTTATAAATGTCATTCCCAAGACGAATTGATGCTGTATAGGCCGCAAAAGGAGGACCTACTCCATACTAATAAATTATTGTGGTCTAAAATCAGGTGTTTCAGTTTAATTGTCCAAGCCCTATAGGCTTGTAACTGAATTCCATCCACTGTTTTCCAACTATTCCCATACACCCTCTAAATCTTTCATCTCAGGTATATCCTTTATCATTTCTAGTGTTATAAACAGCCCCAAAACTGAGTTTATGCGTTGGACATGGGGGACACATATCTGGTGGGACCCGGAACCATTTTAATGATGTTAGCAGCACTAACCTTTTGTGGAAGTGGGGACGCAGACCACAGTGTGTGTTTGCCGAAAGTTAAGAGACAACAGGAGGGTCAACAATGAGTGTATCCTTCTCATCAGACAAAGACACCTCAATATCAGGGTCCTGTTATCAATGTTATCCTCTGACTCAGACATATTGGTGTTTCATTTTCAGAAAACCTTTTCTTAGAGGTCATATTCAGTTGAGAAGAGAGCAGAAAAAGAAAGCACACAGAGCACCAAAAGCTATGGTTCAGAAGGCTGCTGTGCAGGCTTTTATATGTTTGCTCCACCCCTCAGTTGTGTAAAGCATCAGTTTTATAGGAATGTGAAATATATTTTGAAAATATGACAACAATTCCTTTATCACAAATCACAAGGAAAAAAACAACATTCAAAGCATTAAAGGCTTAGAATGAGAAGGAAAATATAAGTTTAGGATTTTATTTTTGAATGCTGGTTAAAAAAATGTGTTATGCATATATTTGTTAGGGTCAATAACTTTACCTAGCGAAGTACCTTATGCATCTCTAATGTGCTTGACAGTTTGGTTATTTGCATTTGTATCAGTTGTAATGGTAGGCATGTTAGGAAATTACTGTGAAAATGCCAGCTTTGTAATTTAGGTAACAGTTTTGTCAACCAGAGGAAGTAAAAAAAAAAACCTTCTCTGCACACTGGGTCTGACTTGGAAGCACAGTGGAAATTGGGCCTGAAAAATTGAAGAGGTAGGCATTAGAGGCAATTCACTTCTCCCCCCACTTTTAGTAGGTAAAAAATGAGCCCTGTACCAAGGGATATTGAACATTGATGGAACAATTCCTCCAAAATTATTCAATTATAGTCAGACTCATATTGCAAACATTTCAAATGTGATTAAAGACTGTGAGATGATTAAAAAGCTCCAAATGAAATGAAACACCAAGCCATGGAGTTAGAAGGATACACTTCCTCCCGCACCAGGAAAGTATCAATCAGCAGGTCGTGCTATCATCCGTTTCGAAAGCAGCAACGGTAACACAAACCCTGTTTTGCAGCTTTCACGCTGGATGACCTGGTGTGTGGTGTCGACTGCTTCACTGAGATCAAAATCAGAAGCACAAACAGCAGTAAAGGCAGCTATAGAAAAGTCAGTTAAATATCCATAGATTTTTGGAAAAAAGGAGTTTGGGGAAACAGTTTTTATTGTAAACGAACAAAATGTTTATTAAGATTATGCTGCAATTATGTTTCATTGTTGCTTTCGAAAATCCCTAAACGCCAAACAGACAGAGACTGCTTTTTCACACTTTAAGCTGCAGCTGTTATTCACGGTAATCCAGGGCAGATTTTCAGAGGTCCAATTTTAACATTTTATAAAGTCCCTGTACCTCACTGGAGGTGACTCCACCCTGCACTACTCCATATCCATTATAGATGGCTGGTTCAGCTTAGGCAGCAGTATACATGTGTTTACAACTGTCAAATGCACCAAAAGGAGTCACTAAAAGTCTTGGAAAAAACAGCTATCCATCTGAGCTGGACAGATCCCAAAGACCTTGTTCTAACACCATCTCTCTCAACTACATCAATAATACATACAGAGATAAATGTGCCCAAATGCATCAAATCAAAAACAAACGTGGAGCCAGGAGAAATAAGCGGTATACTGAAGGTAGAGAGGGAAATTCATATCAAAGTAATTCATTATCAGATATTTCTCCATGACAAGTAGCTTTTAAGAAATTGATTTTACATCAGAGAGTGAAACTGTCTGTTGCTATGGCCTTTTGTGGCTTAGCCTCCTTGTAGTAGATGTCTCTTTTTTTTTTTCCAATTTTACTGGACAATTGTTAAGTCAGCAGTAACCTTAATGATTGTATAGGCCCTAACATGGCCAAAACACAGCATTTCCGTATTAAAAATTTTTCAATTGGCCTTATGTAAGTATATATGAATTTCACTTGTCAGTCTGAACTAGAAAAAAATACGTATCCAACAAAATTTAAATTTACTAATCTGCACCTGTACATTATTGGATCTGCGATGGACCTGTCCAGGGTGTACCCCGCCTCTCACCCATAGACTGCTGGAGATAGGCACCAGCTTCCCCGTGACCCACTATGGAATAAGCGGTAAAAAATGACTGACTGACATTATTGGATTTTTTTTCCAGTTTAAACCTACTGACATATTACCTACTGTTTTTGTTTTTGATTTAAAATTAAGCTCTTAACATCTAATACGTTCTGCAGACTAAAAACATACAAAACATTTCATCAAATGAAACACTGTCATATGACAGAATAGATAAAAAGGCTGTCAACTGCATTGTCTAAAAAAGGAATGAACAGGCTTGACAGTGTACCTTGGACTGACAGCTTTTCTTTTAAAGGATACCATTGAAGCATAAGGTGACAGAATTCAAGATTACAGTAAAGCACTTAAATGTTTTCCCTTGGCTCTTCAAACGCTTGAGGTGCTCGCGCAGCCTTTGACTAAGTAGCTGAAATCGGGGACGATTGGAGGTGTTATCAGTACATAGCATCACATATTTTTAATACTTTATGTTTTGTGGCTGGTGGCTTTGAAGCTCAGTATCTGTGCTAGGGACCTGGGGAGACATTTTAAAACTTCACCAGCAAGGCTTTTTGTTTTATCCTAAGTCCCATATTATTTATTCAACAGTCATAGAGTATGTTTTTTTGAATTTGAAAGAAGCCAAACAACTCATTAAGGATTTAATTTTCTTAAGATTAAAATTTTCTTTGTGAAGTTAATTACATTTGTGTAAATCTGAGTAAAGGTTAGTGAGTGAAGTCTGATGTTTCTGGTATGAACTAAAGTCAAAATAAAATCAGATTTTGCATGTTTATGTCTGAAGAGGTCCCCTCTGTGGATTGTATCCACATGTAAGTTTAACATTATGATTTACATCATGTTTTCGGTTAGATTTTACTGAAAGTTGTATATTGAAGACAGCAAAAACACCTTGAAAATTTTTTGTTTTGATATACAACTCAAAAGTAGCATTTTTAAATACTCAAACAAAGATTTTTAACCTTTTTTGATCTAACTAATAAAGAACCTGCCCAGGTACAACATTTACAAAGGTTTCCATCTGTACTGATGCAAATCAGTTGCAAGAAAGCTTTCATGACATTGCAATCTGAAAATCTGAAGGAGCCACATGCAGGCAGGATCTGTCATGATTACCAAGTGTTTTTGTTTTGGTTTTCTTTTGTGTTTGGGTTCTCATCATTTCTGGGCTTATTAATATCAGTATGGTCTTGTCATGATCAGTTCATTCCTGTGTGTAGTTCATTACAGTTGTTAGGTTGTTAGCATTTTAGTTAATTCCATTGTATTTAGTTCCTTATTTTTTGTGTTTCTTTCCCTGTGTATTTGGTTTAATTCTCTTAGGATAGTGTTAGGCTTCCTCCTAACTTTCCCCTTACAAATTACAAGCTTTCCCCTTGTAATTTGTTACAAGACAAAGTATGATCCAGTTTACACAGTTTCCGCACTGCATGATATGTTGGAAGACCTAGACCTTTCCAAGATTCAAAATGTATATCCAGTAATTTAGTGATTTAAAAAAATTGCCAAATTTTAAATCAATTGAATTCATTGCTGCCCTATCACAAATGCTTTTAAGTGACAAAATTAGGTGGACATGAGTTAATTTAATTAGTTACGCAAAAACCAAAAATTCCAAATGCAACCGATGCCTTTTGGTGATACAACACAGCTGGAAATTATATTTTTTTTCATCTTTCGTCTCCGGTTTGTTCTCTTTATTTTGACCCTTTTCATGACAGACAAACCCTGTTCCAGTTGGCAATAAATCGGAAAACATAACACAGATTACAGAAGACCAAGTGTCACCCAGCATAGAGAAAATTGAGATGTTTTCTGAAGGGAGAGGAAGTAAAGGGCGCTTGTTTTCTTTTTTTTTTACTTGTTCTGTTGGTGACTGCTGTGCCACCACCTCCAGCAACCTGTCAAAGTGACAGCACTGACAGTCCTTGGGCTCAGCTCTGACATTATTTGGTGAAGGTAAATAAGGAATAAGGTTGTCACGTTCATTTTGCAAATTGGGTTTGTTGCTGGGGTTCTGTAAAATGGTTTTGCCCTCCTACTTTATTGATGCAGTGAGGATAATGAAGATAATTCAAAGCGTTTTCTGTTTTTTTCACTTGTTGCTCTTCAATTCTTCTTCCACGGAGGCAGTGATCTCTGTGAAGGAATTATGCAGGAAAGGTGCCATTTTTTTCATCATTCTTTTTTAGTATTCAATTAATTGTGCAAAATTTCATCCAGCTGAAGCCAGCTCTGTTACTTTCTCATAACCCTGCTTAAAGGCTTGTATGAAGTAGGATGTGCTAATACTTGCTGTACTAAGCCCTTGTAATCTTCATGCTTGAATTTGTGAACAGAGGGCCATGTCTTTTTAGCGTACTGTAAATAGTGTCAGCATTATATGGCATAGCTGTGTGGAGAAAAGTAGCTGTATTCGGGGTATTTAAAAGATTGCAAAGCCATTTCCACAGCCCCCTGCAGCACTGCTCATCAGACACACAAGTACATTAAATATGACTAAAAGCTTACAAGATGAACAGCTTAATGTGAACCAGATTAATGTAATGTTTCCTTTCTAACTTTGATACATTTTACTGCAACTTAAGACCATATGCATATGTAGCAGCGTCCAGTAAAGCGTGAAATCACTTGGTTTTCATGAATTCCATTTGCATTTTCAGGTTAAAGCTCAATGGGCCAGAGGTAGTCATAAAACCTTCATTTAGTATATCAGCACTGTCTTTTCTCATTACGAGCTCACAAAATGATCAGTGTCTGCACTGAAATGAGGGCAAGGACTAATGCGGTGAGACTTGCATGTAGTCACGTTCAGTGTCAAGCAAGGATATAAGTTGGTATGATTTTCTTTTTTCTACTCATGCTGTGTTTTTATTCTCTACAAACACTTAATCAATTTAATCCATTATTGGCTTTGCTTTTATTAGGGTCTGTTTAAATTGTGAGGGACTTTTTCCTAACATTCATGCTTGAGGGCTTTAAGTTTGACAACCTTTCCTTTTCACTCGTGTTGGCGCTTGCAGCTCATAATAGTATTTATTTCCATGTCCACTGCGGAGAAATATGTGTAACCATGTAAAAGAGAAGCTAAAGGCTTCTGAAAGCCCAGGGACTGTTTCGATACAAATTTACCTGAGCAATTTTACGTTCCTGAGGCTTTACTTTCCAAGTGGCGGGTTTTTGTGTACCGAGGCATTGCACCAGCAGCTGTAGTAATAAGAGTGGTTGGTGTTTATTGTTTTTATAAAAGTCAATTGTCACAAAAAGTCGTTTTGAGATGTTTTTAAGCGAGGAAAGTAGACCTCAGAACTGCATCTGCGTAGTCAGTTCATCAAGAATGAGCCTACTTTGAAACGTTCTTTCTGAGTTTTCGGAGCAGCAGAGCTCCACTTACAGGCTGGTCTGGCTGTTAAGATAAGCTAACTGAGCGGTTGGACGGGGACTTCCCCGCTAACCACTGCCTGATCTCGGCCTGGCACTCTGGGATTTTCCGTTTCCTGTTATCTGTTTGTGGTGGCTGAAAGTGAATATAAAGCATTTAATAGGTATGTGGTGAACAACTGCTGGTACCAGAAAATAAATTGTTATATTTTCCGTCGGAAATATTGTATTTTAAGTTAATATAGGAATTAATTTTTAATTGTTTTGCCACAGTTCTGTAGAAAAAATATTTTAAAATAGTACTGATGATCAGAGCACTTCAAATTTTCCTTGTATATAAAAAATACACATGTACCTAAGACTGGCTTTTCACACTTAGCAGAGTGTGAACTCTTCATTATTATTCATTTTTCATAGTTTTATGCAGACAGGCCTGCAGGAGGAGAGACCACAGTTCCAGGTTTGGATGCAGTTTCCCAAAGGTCCCGGTGATCCTCTTCACCCTGGTGTCCTGTCATCCTCTACTCCACTGTCTACACATATTTTGCCTTATATAAATATTTGCTTATGATTAGACAGTCAAGGTATCAATCCTCTGTGTGTCTGGGATTTATTTATTCTAATAAATCAAAGTTTTACTAAAAAACGTTCTGTTTGGGCTACAAATATCTGAGTTTTCCTGACGATAATACAAGTATAAGTATGTTAATTAGTGTTTAGTAATTGATAGGACTGTTGCCTTGCAGCAAGAAGGTCCTGGGTTCGACTCCTGGCCGGGGGTCTTTCTGCATGGAGTTTGTATGTTCTCCCCGTGCATGCGTGGGTTCTCCCCGGGTGCTCCGGCTTCCTCCCACAGTCCAAACAACATGCCTGTTAGGTTAATTGGTCTCTCTAAATTGCCCTTATATTGTGAATGAGTGTGTGCATGATTGTTTGTGTGTGGCCCTGCGATGGACTGGCGACCTGTCCTGGGTGTACCCCGCCTCCCGCCCATAGACTGCTGGAGATGGGCACCAGCTTCCCGCGACCCACTATGGAAGAAGCGGTAGAAAATGACTGACTAACTTCCAGTTTATTGATTCAGTGCAACTTAAGGAACAATGGAAAGGATCAATCAACTGCATAATTCTAAAGCTGCTCATCATCTACTATCATTTATCAAACATAATTTATTAGCTAAGAATCTTTTAAACAGAGTAAAGCAGTAATGCCATCTGCTGGACTGAAGGTGTACTGCAGTTTTCTTCACAACTTAACATACGACATTTGACTGATTTAAAAAATAGATCCATGGGCTTTTTGAGCAATGGAAACAGAACGTACACAATCTCCTTGGAATTCCTGTTACCTGGGTAAAACAAATCCTGGGACTTTATACCCTGGGGCTTTCGGTGGAAAGGGTGCTTATATGGTCCAGTTTGTTGATGGATCCATCGCTACCAGCTATAGCAGCTTCAATTATTCTATAAACATCTTTCACAAGGTTTTATGTCCTGCAGAATTTCAGGTCCTGTTTATGTTACGTGAACAAATTAAAGCCCGTTAAACATCCATAAATGACACCACATAGGCGGATTGCGGAGCTCAAAACATAAACCCAACAGGCTTCACTTTTAAAATTTAAACAACATGACTAGAAGCACTGCTGAAAGCATTAATTAAATGTAACTATATTTATTAAGTGTAATTCAGCTTGCAGTAAGATTTTTCATTTTGTAGGTCAAAAAATGACCTGTGTTTCAGACGATATGGTATAACTGAGAGGGAAAAAAAAAACGTAATTATAGCTTTTTCTTCTTAGGAGAATGTCTTTACTTTCAAACTATAAAAATACAACCAGTCTTGAAGGCAGAATTGAGTGTATTATTTATTTTGGCCCATTTAAAAGATATATTCAATAATTCATCTCTTACCAATTGATGTGGACTAATATAACATTGATAATATAACAAGATATTGGATGTTTAGCTAGCTATGACCTACTATGTGGTTTGACTTGAATGTAACAAAAACAGTTGTTTCCCAGAGTATTCTCATGTAATTTGGATTTAAGTGCACTGCAGCTGTAGTTTTCAGCTAATTGCAATGCACGTGTTATGCCTAATCCTGCTGTGCATAGGGCTAAAGACACCAGGTAAAATCTTAGTTACTTTATTTTTTTTATTTTTTTGAAAATTATGGCAAGCAGTTGATGGATGCCATGACCTAAACAGATAGATCCTCAACAACACAGCACAATGTCTACTGTGCATCACTTCCAGTTCCTAGAAACCATCATTTCTCGGTACCTGGTATGGTTCCCACACATAGACACTGTTTGAAAAAAAGGCCCAGCAGAGATTGCTGGTCATCTTCTACATGGCCATTATTCAGTTTGTCCTGTGTTTGTCCATCACTGTGTGGTTTGGCTCATCCAAAAAAACAGGACAGGTCCAAACTAAAATGAAAAATTATGTCTGCAGAGAAGATCATCAGGTTTGACCTTTCCTCCATTCAGGACTTGTACAGGTCTAGGGCCATGAAAAGGGCAGCTGACATATCTGAAGGCCCCACACATCTTAGACACAAACTGTTTAGACTTTTACCTTCAGGCTGGCGTTACAGAGCGCTATTTGCAAAACCACCCACCAAAGAGATAGCTTTGTTTCCTAGATTGAAACATATTTCCACTAATTCAACCTTCTCTTGCTGTTTTGAGAAACACTATATGTATATGCATATTAAAAAGAAATAAATGTCTTCTTTGAGAGCAAAGTAGAAACAAAATCAAATTACTTGTTTGTGTGCACAATCATGGCAAATAAAGCTGATTCTGGTTCTGATTTTATCATCCATTTATAAAATATTGTAAAAGAACACAGCACTTTAGTTTTGTGTCAACATGTACTTATAAGGTTGCTCTGTCACAACAATAAATGACATGCATCAATCTGGTTTTTGTGGCAGATTTTCCATCTTTGTTTTTGGAAAGCAGCAACCTTCAGATACTGATTTTAGGGTTCTCTTTTGCTATAATTAACAGAATTGAAAATATTTTTTCTAGCCTTTGTGCTGTGAGCATAATTATTTCAATTAGAAGCACAAATGGCATTACACCATGTGAGAGACAGGGGATTTGATGTAAAACATTTACTGCAATGCAAAGACACGATTATTACAAAATTGACATTTTTAAACTGTCTTTAGCATGCTATATTAGCAATTAGCACGGATAGCATTGGTAACTGTAATAGTTAACTTTGAGTTTTTTTCCTTCAGTAACTACATCCTCACTGAAGAATGCTGCTATCACGTTTGTGGTTTTTTGATGGCAAAATGGCAACAGCATAGAGGTAACGAAGATGATAAAATGAAGAACTTACACTGGGAAATGGAGGGCACAGGGGAACCAGGATCAGATCAACTGTAGAATCCATCAGTGAGACCAAGGAGCTAAACTACTGAGAAGCACTGAGAAGTGGCATGGAAACCAGTTGAATATAATCAACAGAATCCAGCGCAGATGGCAGAGAATCTAAGCAGGAAACAAAGGGAAGGATGAAAAATGGGCACAGGAGAAACTGAATGGAAACACAGAAGACAAACACCGACACAAGAGTCTAAACCAATATGCATGGAACTGGATGAAAGAACTAAGAAACTGACCCCAAAAGAATGAACTGATAATATGGAGAAACCCTTAACTGATCTAAATAAATGCACACGTAAAACCAAAACAAACAAATAGCTGTAGATCATGACAGTTGCTAATCGAGTGATTGTTAAGGTATAAATCACACACTTATCGGAAAAAAATAAATTTGTTGTTTTTAGTTTCCCACCATGCAGTAATCAACCAAGCTGAAAATAGCCTTAGACCAGTCATCAAGCATTTTCTCTGAGCTTATCAGTTATTGCTGTACTCATGCTGAATATCATTGTGTATTTTATATGAATATGAATGTAACTATGCCGAGAACTTCTTAATAAGGTGTCATCCTCAAAAAATTGCTAGTTAAACCAAGTGTAGTATTTAGTTTTAATCTTATTTTAAGAATAAACCTCTTTGCATAAAAGATCTTGAAAATAGCCTGTTGATAATCACTGTGTGTTAACTTCTGGTCATGAATTGTACATAATAATCAGATTTGTTCGTGCATGTCAACATAGATTACAGCTGAAATTTATCACAGCTGTGTAACACATGTAGGAAGAAGGATACAGTCCAAAAACAATCAATTCACACAATTATTTGAACACAAATCATAGTGGAACTAATCAGTTGTTAATTATTGACATAGCAAATGAACTTATGCATATCTGATTGGCAAAACTACAAATGTTGGCAGGGAAATATTAGCTGGAAAACAAATGCCCTTGTTTTTCAGCAAATGTACAAAAATTAAATTGTTATTGCATATGTCTAAAACATTATGGAAAGGATCTCTGCAGAGATGCACAATCTTGTTTGCTCTTCCACTGTCTGATATCACTTGCATCTCCCCTTTGTTTGTTATATATAGTTGTGATGTTTAAAAACTGATAAACCACCACAATTTTTGGCAGTCCTTGCTATTTATTCTTTGCAATAGCCTCATACGGAACTGCTGGTCTTGTATTTCACCTCAAGAAAGCTTGATTTGTTGCAGATTTCTGGCCATTTGGATGAGGCTTTTGGATTTTTCTTTTTACCATGTATTATTATATGTACCTAATACAGTTGCTGGTGAGGGTGATTATATATTTTGTATGAGATTTATATTGTACAGTCCAAAAGGTACAACACTTTCTTGGCTCCATACTTAAACTTCTAGAATAAAATCAGGCAAAATATAACTTGCAACAATATAGGAACGTGGCTGCTGCATCGGTCGGCCTCTGAGTATAATAAAACCAGCCTTAATCAACACCAAAGGAGGGTGGTGCAGCGCGTGGCATAGCGGTAGATTGCTCGACACATATAGGGAGGCTTCAGTCCTTGACGCAGCTGTCCCGGGTTCGAGTCCTGAACCTGGAAACCTGTGCTGCATGTCTTCCCCATCTCTCCACTCCGCTTCCCGTGTTCTGTAGAAAAATTGCAAAAATAAAGGCCTTTAGTATGGCAAAAAATATCTTTAAATAACACTAAAGGAGGGATTTTATCACAATTCAATTCTCTTCTTTTAGTTCCCGTTGTTCTCTTGGTAACCTCTCCTCCACCATCACCAGATTCATGAGTATCGATTGGGGAAACAGAAACGTACAACCAATTCATTTTTGCTTGACCTGTAAAAGCAAAGGTTTGTAGAGGCTAATAAAAAGCTAATTATTCAATTATTTTGCTTCTGCAAGCCATTTCCTTGAAACTATTTTATCTTGGCTCTGGTGTAATGGGAGTTCAGACAAAAACAATTGCTTGTCTGAAATAATTACCTCCCTTTTTAGGATTTATCCTCAGTTTATTGTGAGAGATCAGACTGAGACTGAACAGGATATATCTATATGTTTTCTATATGTTTATGTAATTGCATTAAGTCCACACTTACAGACAAATATCCCATTGGTTTAGTCTTTTGGGGTGTTTCTCTCTTGACCCTTTATTAGTTATGTAATTAATGTTTGACTGTGGGTACACAGCTGTAGAAAACATGACCATGTACAGTGCTATAATTGATATCTCACCATATAGTGGCCATGATCTTATCTGAAAAGCAACCCATTAATCAAAGTGCGGACACGGGATGCGAACAACGACAGACATGGTCTGACAGGAGGTGGTTCCATGGTTATGCTGACAATAACTTTACCCCCATGGTTATGAAAACTATCAGGCTATAACTAAACCTCTGAGCTGTGTCACTATTTCCTGAGCGAGATGTTCGTCATTTGCTCACAAAGCTGATGTGACATTGAGATTATCTTTTAACAAGCGTGATACATCTGCGCCTGCTTTACTGCTCGTCTTTATCCCAGCACTGTGATGTAGTTCCAGCTGTAGCTAAAGAAGCTCCACCACAGAAAAAAAATAAATAATTTGCGATTCGAACCTTAACTTCTTGGTCAGGCAATTAAAAAGTAATTAGAGCCTGTAATTAACAACAGAGAGACATTTTTAGAAGTCTGTGCTAAAATGAAGTTCTCATGCTGCTGTATTTGATTTATTAAAATAATCTGGTTCTTACCTTCCTGTTGGTGTAAGCTCCTGGATTTTTCTCTGATTGTTAGATATCTGGCAGAAAAAGCTTAAAAGAACTGACTCAGATGTGAATCAATTCCCTTTGATAATCATTCATTAGAGCATAAGGGCTGTTTTTCCTATTGAATTAACAGATACAGTCCAAATCAGAAGCTTTCATACACTCATAGGCAGAAATCTCTTTTTTTATTATTGTTTGGCACTAGTGGCCAACAGGTAATGGGGTGAGAGAGCAAGGGAAAATCATGCTGCAAAGGTCAATGGGCCAGGACTCGAACCTGTGATGGCTCCGTCTATGACTGTTTGACCAGCAACAGGGAGATTCGCAGCCATGAGAGGAAGTTCAAGCATAATCCATTCAAGAATTTGGGGGAGCTTCTCAAGGAGTGGACTAAGGCTGCAGTCGGTGCATCAAGAGCCGCCACACATGTCATATTCCTCATGTCAAGCCCCTCCTGAACCAGAGAGAATGTCAGAACCATCTTACCTGGGCTAAGGAGAAAAGGAACTGGACTGTTGCTCAATGGTCCAAAGTCATGTTTTCAGATTAAAGTAAATTCTGCATTTCATTTGGAAATCAAGGTCCCAAGTCTGGAGGAAGAGTGTAGAGGCACAGAATCGATGTTGCTTGAAGTCCAGTGTAAAGTTTCCACAGCCAGTGATGGTTTGGGGTGCCATGTCATCTGCTGGTGTTGGTCCACTGTGTTTTCTGAAGTCCACAGTCAATGCAGCCATCTGCCAGGAAATTCTAGAAAACTACATGTTTTCCTCTGCTGACAAGCTGTATGGAGATGCTCATTTTATTTTCCAGCAGGACTTGGTTTCTGTTATTGATTGGCCAGATAACTATCCTGATCTGGACACCATAGAAAATATATGGACTATTATCATGAGGAAGATAAGAGACACCAGACCCAACAAGGCAGATGACCTGAAGGCAGCTATCAAAGCAATCTAAGCTTCAATTACACCTACGCAGTGCCACAGGCTGATCGCCTCTATGCCACGGTGCATTGATGCAGTAATTCATGCAAGAGAATGCCCAACCAAGTATTGAGTGCATAGAAATAGACATACTTTTCAGAAGCCTGACATTTGTGCACAAAATGTCCTTCCTTGATTGGTCCAATGTGATATTTTAATTTATGAGACACTGAATTTTGAGCTTTCTTTACCTATAAGCCATAATCATCAAAATTACAAGGATATAAGCTTGAAATATTTTACTCTATGGGCAATGAATCTCTATAAAATAACCGTTTCACTTTCAGAAATGACTGGCAAACAATATTGCACTTTTACACAATATTGTAATTTTGTGAGATGTACCTGTACATAGTAAATATACCCCATTAATACAGTCTTTGGTAAACATTCCTTAGTTGAATAGTTCCTAAACACTTTTACAACAAGCTTGTGCAATTATACTTGCTGCATGTTTTGACCGGGATTGAAGCAATTGAATTTAATATTTTGAATTTTCAGTACAGTTATAATCAGGATTACAAAGGACGAAAGCCTAGTTTTGGCCTTCTGGCTTTATCCATATCAAAATTACTTTTGATATGTGTTAATGTCCAAGTTTCCACCACCTGACCTCAGATAAAAGGTTAGGATGTTCAGGAACAAACCAGGATACCAAGGCTCAAGCCAATCATAAAATGGACATTCCATGAACACCAGTGTCCTTGGTTACACTGAAGTCAGTTTAACTTTAACATTGACTGAGATGCTGCTGACCAAAAATGAAGCCACTGCACCAAAAGCTATATGGGTAGGCTTATCTGAAATTTGTTGCTGATCCAAAGACTGGGCTATTTGTCCTCACTGACAAGAAGTGTGTTTAAATGGAGAAGTATGGAGTCAAAGCTTTCAAATCAAAAAACACAGTGCTAACTGGACGGTTTTACAGCCATAGGTGTTGACACTTGCACAAAGTAGATGGAATAAAGATTAGCTCTTAATTATTTAGCTTAAATTTCAACTTTATCTTTTACAACGGAAAAAGGAAGCCAACATTAAGTTTTTGGAATGGCCTTGACCTCACCAATATACAGGTCCTTCTCAAAATATTAGCATATTGTGATAAAGTTCATTATTTTCCATAATGTAATGATGAAAATTTAACATTCATATATTTTAGATTCATTGCACACTAACTGAAATATTTCAGGTATTTTATTGTCTTAATACGGATGATTGTGGCATACAGCTCATGAAAACCCAAAATTCCTATCTCACAAAATTAGCATGTTTCATCCGACCAATAAAAGAAAAGTGTTTTTAATACAAAAAACGTCAACCTTCAAATAATCATGTACAGTTATGCACTCAATACTTGGTCGGGAATCCTTTTGCAGAAATGACTGCTTCAATGCGGCGCGGCATGGAGGCAATCAGCCTGTGGCACTGCTGAGGTCTTATGGAGGCCCAGGTTGCTTTGATAGCGGCCTTTAGCTCATCCAGAGTGTTGGGTCTTGAGTCTCTCAACGTTCTCTTCACAATATCCCACAGATTCTCTATGGGGTTCAGGTCAGGAGAGTTGGCAGGCCAATTGAGCACAGTGATACCATGGTCAGTAAACCATTTACCAGTGGTTTTGGCACTGTGAGCAGGTGCCAGGTCGTGCTGAAAAATGAAATCTTCATCTCCATAAAGCTTTTCAGCAGATGGAAGCATGAAGTGCTCCAAAATCTCCTGATAGCTAGCTGCATTGACCCTGCCCTTGATAAAACACAGTGGACCAACACCAGCAGCTGACACGGCACCCCAGACCATCACTGACTGTGGGTACTTGACACTGGACTTCTGGCATTTTGGCATTTCCTTCTCCCCAGTCTTCCTCCAGATTCTGGCACCTTGATTTCCGAATGACATGCAGAATTTGCTTTCATCTGAAAAAAGTACTTTGGACCACTGAGCAACAGTCCAGTGCTGCTTCTCTGTAGCCCAGGTCAGGCACTTCTGCCGCTGTTTCTGGTTCAAACGTGGCTTGACCTGGGGAATGCGGCACCTGTAGCCCATTTCATTTCCTGCACACGCCTGTGCACGGTGGCTCTGGATGTTTCTACTCCAGACTCAGTCCACTGCTTCCGCAGGTCCCCCAAGGTCTGGAATCGGCCCTTCTCCACAATCTTCCTCAGGGTCCGGTCACCTCTTCTCGTTGTGCAGCGTTTTCTGCCACACTTTTTCCTTCCCACAGACTTCCCACTGAGGTGCCTTGATACAGCACTCTGGGAACAGCTTATTCGTTCAGAAATTTCTTTCTGTGTCTTACCCTTTTGCTTGAGGGTGTCAATAGTGGCCTTCTGGACAGCAGTCAGGTCGGCAGTCTTACCCATGATTGGGGTTTTGAGTGATGAACCAGGCTGGGAGTTTTAAAGGCCTCAGGAATCTTTTGCAGGTGTTTAGAGTTAACTCGTTGATTCAGATGATTAGGTTCATAGCTCGTTTAGAGACCCTTTTAATGATATGCTAATTTTGTGAGATAGGAATTTTGGGTTTTCATGAGCTGTATGCCAAAATCATCCGTATTAAGACAATAAAAGACCTGAAATATTTTAGTTAGTGTGCAATGAATCTAAAATATATGAATGTTAAATTTTCATCATGACATTATGGAAAATAATGAACTTTATCACAATATGCTAATATTTTGAGAAGGACCTGTAGACAATATGTAGACAACGCTCAAGAGGCTTCTCTTTGCCACGGAACTAGAGTTTAAATAAACACTACCAATTCTGCCAGGAAGAGTGTCCAAATAACCAGTCAGAATTATGCCAGAAGCTTGTTTATAGCTACAACAGGTGTGTTGTCAAAGTAAGACATGCTTAACTGATACATCAGTGGAGATCTATGTATGTGTTTGAGCCTTTAGGTAATGTTTTGACAGTGTGTGAATTAGAGAAAAACTACAATAAATTCAAATATTTGAATTCAGTATTTGTTTTTAAAATTCAAGACATTGCGTTATCATCCCACCCTGAATAAAAGAGCTCAAGTACACAATTAATAACACCGTAATTCTCAAAATGTCAACTTGGTTTACCATTTATAATGTAAGTCTGCAATTATGAAATTAATTATACATATTTTAGCAAAACTATTGAGATAAAAAAAAGATTCATCCATTTCTCTTTTACTGCCTCATTAAATACCTCCACCCTTGACCCCAGGTCTTTTCCATTTTTGCACTTTTCCTAGCAAAGGTTAGTATAAATACTGAATACTATTGCATTCACTGTATTCTCATTTCTGAACATTTACCTTCAGGGGCTGCATTAGAGTCAATAAAAATGTTGTTAGCACTGCTTATTTTTAATAAACACATTGAAAGTAAAGAGGAATTTCAGGGTTGAAGTTATTTTGAAAGAAATATTTTCATTGTTCTTCTAGCCCAGCGGGCCTGATGGATCTGCTTCTTTCTTTCCTTTTTTGATGCCACCTACAGTCGTTCTCTGTGACAGAACACAGCCAAAGACGGAAGTCTCAGTCGCTCCTGTTGGCGCGTTGAGTAACAGCTGACAGAACAGGAGAATGACTGTTTCCCTAACAACTGTCTTTGTCTTGCACAGATTTGAAGGGATCACTCTGATGGATAATGACTTGATGGAGTGTGTCCTTTGGGCAGACCTGTGTGCCACTGCAGATCGTTTTGCTTCGTATACCTGCGAGGAAAAAGAAAGAGAGAGAGGTCAAATGATGTGGCTGTAGAGCCGTAGAGAGTGGATTGTTTTACACAGTGAGGGGAGAAATGTAGAGGATAAAGTAGGACTAGCATCTTCCCACATCAGACTTCTCATTCTTACCGAGGTGATAATTTGCTACCTGGAAAGTTGAACCTCTAACTTTTTTGAACACCATCAAACCCCACACTTTTCATTGTATCTCTTTTATTTCCGTACCTTTGACATATATCTACCCCGAGATGAAGTGGAATTGGAAGTGGATTGGGATGATGTGTTGAAAAGCAAAGGCTTTACATTATAAATACTTCATCTACCTGATGAATAACAGAAGGTGACAAAGCTACAGAGTCTCACTCAGAATACGAACTGATGTACAGTAACGCTTTAACCTGAGTGCAGAATTCTGTATTTTCATGCACGACGGCTCTCTGCAGACAAATGCGACAGATTTGGTAATCTCTCTTGGATTCCGTGCTACTGTGATGCAAGTGGAGGTATGACATGTCACGTAGATTGTTTTGATTTTTTGGGACAAGTGAGAAACCGACCTTGGCAGTCACCTTCTTCTCGATGTGATAAAAGGCAGGAAAGGAAGGAGGAATGCTGCCACAAAAATAACAACTCTGAGAGATTCTCACCCATTTTTATCATTGTGCGTATGTATCTTCAATACCCTCACATTAAAGCATGCAATTATCCAGAGGCATTAATCACGGATTTCTTTTTACACAAATCTCATCATAAGGAGAAAATTTACCCGTTCTGTTTTGCACAGATGAATTTCAATGCTTTATCAAAAAATAATAAATTTTTCTCCACACTCCTCTCTGTACTTTCTTCTAATATAGCTACAATGATGCAGTTAGATATTAATGACAGGACACATTCGTAGCTGTGGTATCTTTGGTTGTGTTTTTCTGCTCCCTCCGCTGCTGCTTATGTTTCCTATCCTGTTGTTTCATAATCAGATCAGCGTTCATATCATGCCCAAAGCTGCCAAGTGGAAAAGGAGCAAGCTCAGTCAATAAAATTATGAATGTATGACAGGGTCTCTGTTGTATTGAGACATTTTGCATCATTGCTTGAACATAGTGTGAAAGAAGGTTGTATGGACTACCAGATTTAGTTAGAAAAACCTCTCATTGGTGGTTTGTTTACATGCACCTTCACACTTTATTTGTAACAAGTGTGGTGCTATGCATCAATAAATGAAACTCATACAAAAAACTGTCTAAAATAAATTGTTTCCTTTTTATTGAACATATTGTATCTAACAATTAAGAAAGCAGAGAGTGTTCTGTGCAGATTGATTTTATTCCAGTGAAATAATTACAGTTAACTATGGACAGATTATTTAAAACTTGTAATATAAATAACAAATGACATGAAACGATCACAGAACTTGGAAGAAGTTTCCTATTATTTATTCCTACTCTCCATTACTACTAATTATTACGTTTAGGAATCAGTAACTTTCAATAGGATTTAATCAGCCAACATACATAATTAACTAAAAACAGGTCCACAAACAATGCATGCATAAAACAATATATGCATCACAGACCAAGATTCACAACAACATTCATTAGAATAGATCCACAAATGGATATAGAAAATCTGCCTCTGAAGGTGTTTAAATAAGGATCAAAAGAAAAACACTGGGAACTAGTTATCATTTGAAATCAAGGATTGTATAATGATTAAATTATTTAAGCAGAACCACACAAACAAAAACAAATAAAATTAAAAGATGTCATCACAAGAAGCCGGTCGTGCGACAACAAGAGATCTTATGGCACAAACAATTTGTCATATTAGACAACCAATAATGAGAATTGACACCTTCCTTTTTTTCCTACCACATTTGGACTAGAGAGAGACCAAAACATCAACAAACTATGATTATAGATAAAATGCATTCTCAAGACTCTAGCTGTTGTCACATTCAAGGTTTCAAATTTTGAATATGTTTCGAATAAATAGGCATGGTCACATTAAAGGTTTAACACATTATTCAATATTCATATTTATGGCAGCATGGATATTTTAAGCACTAACTGAATTTCTAAATAAGCTAAATAATACGATCAGTCAAGAGAAACTGACGTGTATTGACATTCAGATTAGAATAACAGCGTAATATTTCAAGGACATTAAAACTTGTTTTATAGATCCAGATACGGCATCTGTGTGGCATAAGATGTTGTGGTGGGTAAATCTAAAAAAATCTATCAAGGACATTTTTGAATGGCTTTGAAGCAAAGCAGTTCTTGGAGATGAAAGGTCAGATCTGAGGTGTTTATGTACACCACAGAAGTCTAATAGCACATATTACTGTGTTTTTTGTCCTTTAGGAGTTTTTTCACGAGCTTTGAAGGCCTCGGCTATGCCCTGATTCTCTGACAGCTGCCTAACCAGAATGCTGATGCTAACCCTGTGATGGAGACCAGGGCTTGATATTTGGTAAGTTTGTCTAAATATCTGCATATTAACAGTGAGCAGTTCTACACCCACAGTGAGCTCTGGCAACTCAAAAACTGCTAAAAAGGCTGTGGCAGCAATGATGCATCAGCAGATGTAAGTTGCAGGGTTAAATGGGGCAGTAAAGAAACTTAATACAGAATGTGAAACAAAACTACAGGTGCAAGAAGAAGTGGGTCAAATTATTGATTCAGGAATGTATCTCAGGTGTCAAGTGATACTGAGCAGGTTGAGAAGAAAATATTTGTTGTAATGCACATTAAGGAAATGAATAGATGTGTGAAAGGCTGTGTGAGAAAAGATGCACAATGAATATATGCTAATATTTTGGAATGCAAACATTATGGTGACGTGCATAAAGAAGGTAAGTGAAGTACATCTGCCTTATTGAAGTTGTTGATTTGTTCATAATGTTTTTGGCTCGCAGTACAATAAATGGTTATTTATGGAAAGGATACATAGCTTGGTTTCCTTTTTTTTGTCTGTAAAACATGCTGTGTTACCCTTCATGGTATTAAAAAATATCTGTGAATAGAATTAAATAGAATAAATCTTTATTCGTGCCCAAGGGGAAATTCCATTGTTCAATCACCTGAACATAAAAGCAACAACAACAATTTTCAGCCTTCCATCAATACTATATAACATAGACAATGCAATAACATTTTAAATACTATTAAAAAATAGAGCTTAAAAGTACATTATTTTTAATCGTCCCATGTGTGTGAACGTGTGTGCCCATAAAGAAGATCGAATGAGATGAAGATTGAATGATTAATCAACAAACAGCTTCAGTGAATTCAAAAATAAAAGGACTGGTTGTGCACATATGATTTTATGTTAGAATCTTTCCACACAATGTCAAAGTTAGACGCAGAGCCTCAATATATATAATTGCTTTGCTTAATAATCAGATTATTTTGAAATTACTCCGTCTGTTTGAAATGAAATTAGAAAATTTGGTGGTAGGCATTTCTTTTTAATAGTTCATCCATTTTGTGCAATGAATGAGAACAACAGAGCCTTAGCATGATTCTGCAACTACCATGCTTGACAGCACAGTGCATTGAGGTCTGAAAGCTTCACCTTTAATCCTGCAAATTAAAGTTTTATCATTGTTGCCAAATAGCTAATTGTTGTTGTTTTTTTAACTCTTGGAACTATGGACAAAAATGAATGTTCAAAAACCACTGTGATCCCAAAAACACATCAAAACTGATTTTGGAATAGATAAATCAAGCTAATCTTAAGCATTTTATATAAAGCCCTGATATCAGAATTTGTGCCCTATGATTAAAATAAGGTCCATGACAAAAAATCTAATCATTTAATATAATTTTAGCAATTCTAACAAGAAGTGCAGTCAAATGTTGCTACAAAACCTGCTTTTTTTATTGAAGTATAACTTGTTTAGGAAGATCCATCCATCCATGCATTGTTTATACCTGCTTTTCCTTGCAGGGTCATGAAGGAGCTGGCGCCTATCTCCAGTGGTTATTGGGAGAGTACATGCTGGATATTGACCTTAAATTCAAACTGGCAAACCAAATTATTGTTTATAAAATCCATTGAAGTTGGTTAATGAATGATCTCCTCTAAAAATCAAAACCACACAGTTGATTAGTTAGGAGATTCATACTCACGATGAGTGGATGTAATATAATGTATATGATGAAATATCATATACACAATATGTTTGTACAAAATCTGCAGGTGATATTTAGTGTGCTGAGATTTATGACAGCTCATTACCCTTCTATGCATAATGAGAGCAGGGAAAGAAGATAATGCAAAAGCTCAAAAGTGGAAGAGATGCTATTCAACGGCAACAAGACAATCCCTAAATATTTGGGATTTTGATGTAGTAACTGCTCATGCAGTAATAACAATTTGGCAGCAACCTGATTTGCAGTAATAGATGGCAGCTTCAAGAGATTTGTATCCCACTTTGAGAGATTTTGAACATGTAAAGATTAAAGGATTTTCTTGCAAACAAACTAACAATGTCCAACAATATGTGATGTAAGGTTCTATATATAGATTGAAAGGCAAAGCATGTCAGCTTTTCATCCTTTTCATCCTTTCATATCATCTCTAAGCACATAATCAAAGCTGATAATACATGATATTGGGTTAAACAGAGAAGATGAAATTCTAGCAGTATAATAGGGGAAAAAAGAATCAAATTTTCTTTTTTACATTTTTCATTTATTGAAAGTTTTCACAAACATTTAACTGTGTTTGAAATAATCTGTAATCAGTGAAGAATTAAACAGTTAGGGTTGGATCAGTCTAATTATTTTAAATTATTTTAAACTACAGATTATTTAATGCAATCCAGACTAAAATATCCCTTAGTTTGGAAGTTCCACAGTAGCGATGGGGAGTCCGGCTCCTTTTAGAGAACCGGTTATTTTGCCTCGGCTCACTTAAAAGTAAGAATCTCAAACACATACACAACAGGATATTAAGCTTACATCACACATCTTCACATCAGTAGCCCATAATAATAGCTTAGACCTATTTCACAAGATGAAGTCACATGGTAACAGCAAGTAGATAATGCTTCAATAGACAGACTTCACTTTAAACACTGAGATCTTGTTACGACCCTATAAAAATACTGTACCGATAACCACAACATCCACCCTGTTAAATGACTTAAAAGCTTTTTTGTGTTGACATCATTAAACCTAAACTAGGTAATTTAGCTGATCCAGTCCATGTGTGGTTATAATAAGCTCCCACTGTGTAACCGACTGTATCTTAGATAGGCCATAAAATGCTCGGAAGTAGCAAAAAAAAAAGCTGCAGCACTACATAACCCATATTCTACATAGTACAGTATAGTATAAAACCATAAATTAAACTGTGCACAGTAGAATAGAGTTAATGATCCTCGCAGTCTCTGCGGAGAACAGTCAGCTAATGGTAATTGTATGCATGTGAAGTACAGAAACTACCTGGATAGCACTTGTCTGGTATACTCTGACCAGGTTTTGCAGCATGGAATTGTAATTCTGCCATGCCAGGGTGCTTTATCTGTCCCACCTTGTTTCCAGGAACTTTGCATTGCTGAGTGCATATTTTTTGTGAAAGTATGACTGATTCCCCCTAGAGCAATTGGTAAGGAATTAGGATGTGATGTTCTCTCTAACTCTGACCTTCTGTGTTTAGAACCTCTGTGGTATAAGCGGCCAGAGGTTGAAATTGCACAGTACGGAGAACAGAAAAATGTGATGGCTGCCACTTGTCCTCTTCTGGTTCAAAGGGAAAGCCAAGGCAAAGCTAATTACCCAGCTTGTGTAACAGCATTGAACATAACTAGTCTTCCCCCTCCTCCTTCTCTTCATTGTATGCCTAATGAGCAGCATCTACAACACCCCACATAACTCTGCATATTTAGACATCCTGCTGTTTGTGCATTCCAAAAAAACATTCATTCCCATCATTGAATCTTTTTTTGACAGATTAAATTAATCCTTTCCTGACAGAAAAAGGAACGTCTGCTTGTGTGCACATTTGTATTCTTTGGGCATTTGTCCAGCTGCTCCTTTAAGTGTTGTTTAATCCTACTTGTCAAGTTTGAGGGCAATAAGAGGGCCAGTGAACAGCTTCTTCACCAGCTTATATTTCCTTCTGCACATTTATGGTACTACAAACTGCAGAAATGCTGTGATGTATGCATGCTCTGAATATAATTTTTAATAACAGACTGGGAGTAGAGCAAGGATGGGGGTCAAGGTATTATCTTAAAATTCAAGTGCGCATCCCACTTCTCCTTCCCACCCCTGTCTTGTGTCTTGGGGTCTGCTTCTATTGTAAAATCTGAATCTTGCAGTCAAGTCTTTCCTGGAATACCAAGTACCGAGATCAGTGACAAGGGCTGTGAAGTGGAAGCTCAGGGATATTCTCGAGCATTTAGAAGAAGATATCATCTCTGCACCTGATACTTGTTACCGTGGCTCTAATCATCCAAAGAAATTAAACGACACACCCAGGCATTTGCTGCCTTTTAGAATAACTTCTTTGTAAAATCTAAATGGAAAACTTGGTAAAATGAGACACACCTGCATGCACGCAAAGCACAGCTCAGATGCAACAGATTCCTAGCTCCAGGGGAGTTGTGCTCACCGTCTTGGAGTGCTCTCTGCTTTTCCCTCTCAGTCAAACATCTTTTTGTTCATGCAGATGCTCTCGGGGTTGGCAAACACATTGAAGACTGAGTCACTTCAACATCCATATCTTGACAGGCAGCTGATTCACAGTCTATTGATTTCCTTGAACATCCTATTCTTTTGCAATATTTGTCATATGTGGGCACACACAGGAGAGAGGGGGCATTGTTTGATCCTCACTGCACATGTGTTTGTCTTTGAGCACTGTGGTTTGCACATTACAAACTCATAGCCCTGCCTAATGACTCATGGAAGTGCAACTTTATCCCATAAGTATCCTCATTAGTTACAAGGCCCCATAACTGAGTTTAAAAATCCATTTATGTTCATGGCCAAGAATAGCACATTAAATGTTTGAGAGCAAAACAAGCCTCCATCCTAGAGCAGGAAAACAAAGAATATGTGATCCACGTAGACATGCCCAAACCCAGCTGTTTATTCATTCTAAATAAAAGGTGGATTACAATTTGATTTAAACTTGCACTGCAGGGCTTGAATGCAAAAACAGGCAAACCTTAATGGCTAATAATATAAATTTTTGTCTTCTTGCAGCTCACTTTTATACATTTCGTTTTATTTGCCTCTGCAGAAATCGGTGGGGCATCACTAATTGCAGAGCAGGAGAGAGTCTCGCCTCCCAGACCCGGCAGTAGCCGCTCAAATTAGACTCGGTGGTAGAAGTTCAGGAGAGTAGACAGAAGCGTGCTCAAGTGCGTCTTGGGGGGTTTTCGGGTGAAAGCCATACTGAGATTCAGATGCAGGCAAATTTGTTTGTAACCCTGGTAAAGATGTGTAATAAGCCTCAAAATAAATTCTAAATCTCTTACACCGAAGATTTTTGAAAAATCCAACCTGTAATTTGAGTGTATTTATTCAATGTAAAAATAAATCCTATACTAAGAAATAATTATAATTTTATAACCTACTTACCAGTGGCACATTTGTCTGTAACTCTATCAATCTGTTAGCAAAAATCTGATCACTGATAGCGAACTGCAGGAAAAAATGCCATCTTTAAGTCACTACATTTAATTAATATTAGATACTATTTATGCCAACCAGTCGTCTGATAAGGATGTTCTGCCATCCCAAATCTAAACATCTGGACTTTGCTAAAAGCTACTTGGACTTTAAGTGGAACCATTAAATTAAATCATCTTTATTGGTCATTGCACATGTATATCACAACGAAATTTGTCCTCTGCATTTAACCCATCCCTTATAGGGAGCAGTGGGCTGCCATTGTGCGGCGCCCAGAGAGCATTCTGGGGCTAAGGGTCTTGCTCAGGGACCCAGAGTGGCAATCTGTGGGATACAAACCCAGCCCACAAGGTTCTATATAAACCTCCTGTTCTAACCACTAGGCCACCACTCCCCCAAATTTAAAATAAGCATGAAGAAAGTTTCAACTACTTCAAGTTGATCTTTCCCACAAAAAAAAGGAAAACACTTCTGTCAGATGAAAGCAATCATGCCACGACAGGCAAGACTCTCACCACCCAGAGGTGTCGATCGCTGTCTTAGCCAAAAGGCCGAGAAGCTATATGCGCTTTGGGTTAAGATTTTCAGCAACAAGTAGCTCAGGTGGGTTTGGCATTAAATAAAGGTTGTATATGTGGAAAATCTCTTCATTACCACTTGTTGAGCGCAGTGGACGATCTGTGGGCCTGTTTTCTCTTCCAAAGGCCTAGGGAACCTTTATAAAATACCAAGACATTTTAATAAAATCTGCAGGCCCCATCCATCCATCTATCCACCCGTCCGTCCATCCATCCATTCGTCCATCTATCCATCTATCCATCTATCCATCCATCCATCCATCCATCCATCCATCCATCCATCCATGCCTGGTTAATCTACGCAGGCTCTCTAGGGAACTGGTGCTTATCCACATCCTTGCAGGCTGGGCCCCCTTCCCTATGCTGGGCCCAGAACAACAGATTAATTTGTCCCCTGCCTAGTCAGCTGACCTGAGCATACAAGCCCTTGAGAACTTGAGTTTAACACCACTGATCTGATCAAGGTTGAGAAACTGTATAAAGAGAAACTGTCAGTTATTTCTCTGTATGCTCCACCCTTGGAAATCTTATAAAACATTAAGTGCTATGGTATTGGCAAACTGTGGTCACCATGATTTTGTTAAAAACAATGATTTTTAACTTGGGATTTCTTTCCCAACTGCATGAATAAACGTAATTAAAGGTTGGGTCTTTCAAAAAAAATTGTGTGGCAAATGCTGCTGCAAAAAAAATTAATTTATTTTAAAGCTTCTGATGCATTTTTATCAGGAGTGCCAACACATTTTCTGCATCTGCATGCTATTTTCGGGAAATGGCTTATTAGTTTGCATTAATGAAATACGTTTGTAAAACAAAGTTAAGTCCTTTAAAACTGGAAATAATCTGGCTTATGAACACAACAGGCTTCCCTTTTTTTCCAAGTATGATTCATAATTATGCAGCATATCTCAAGGGAGAAGCTTCTACTGCTTCGTTCCATTTCCCTACTACATAAAGGCACAAAAATACAAATGGAGTGTACTCACTTTTACCACAAATGTGAACATCTGGACATCCTTACTCAGGTTTCTACCCTCTGCTGTGGCACTATAAGTGGCTCATGATGTAACACTGATAGTATCTGTGTCCATCTGTGCATTTCTCTGAGCGACGCCTTGACAGGACTTCCTTTCATATCGTTTACCAGCGTATACAGCATATGGGAGCAGACCGCATGATAGTAGCAGATAGCTGGTTATGAGCCACAGTTCCTCATTGTCTACCATTCTGCAGAAAGAGTGGGAGCCCCTAAAGAGACCTGGCAGAGTCTCTGCTTCCATCTGCCTGCATGCCTTGCAGTGGAGCCCAGCTTGCACCACTTGAGATTATGCTCACGTCCAAGTTGTTACTGTAATTTGCATTGGCTCATAGGCAGAAGAGAGTGAGGAGGTGGAGGAGCTGCACATGAGGCAGGGCTCTCATAAGTGGTCCTGGCAGCACAATGAGCCTGCATGGGTGTACTATTATGGACAAGTGGCATGGGCAGAGCTATATTAGCATATATAGTCCTGCTGGAAAATGAAATCAGCAAATAAGCTTGTCAGCAGAGGGGAGAAAGACTCTAAAGTTACCCAGTTGACGACTTCACTAACATGTGATAAAACACAATGGACCAGTACCAGCAGATGACATGGCTCCCCAAATAACCACTGACTGTGAATTCTTCACACTGGACTTCAAGCAACTTGGATTCTGAATCTCCCCACTGTTCCTCCTGGGACATTGATTTGCAAATAAAATGTAAAATGTACCTTCGAAATACGTTGTTGTACCACTGTGCAATCCTTTTCCTCTTTAGTCTAGGACAGTTATGATGCTGTCTGTGGTTCAAGAGTGGGTTAAAATTAAGTAACCGACAGTCATAGCTTGTTCCCAGTGCTTATGAGACTGGTGGCTTTTAAAGGTGAAGCAGCATAGTTTCGTCACTGTCAGTTGTCCAAGATTACTACCTTTAGCTTTGAAATAAAATCCTTAAAAACATTCAGAATATTTGCAGGGAAAAACTAAAAAAATCACATTAAAAAAAACTCATAAAGTGAACTATTGTGAATAACTACTGCCACAAGTGCACAGACCATAATGTCACTCCAGATAACTTTTTTAGTCTGATACAAGCTTTTTTTTTTATCTGCAATGAAGATTCCACACATTGGTATGGTAAATACACGTTCTCTCATGTTTCAAACCCTTCTTCAATCAGCAAGCCAACATTTTCATTCAGTCTTGTAATAGAGGTGGGCCAAGCGGAGACCTCCCCAACACGTGCATATCAAATGTGCCAAGTCTGCACTTTTTAACATGATGCAATGATACTTTCCCCTTTAGATTACACCCCACTGCTGTTTCACTTGTGGGTTTTAACCCCCTACAACTGCCTGCTTGCCCTGCAAGCTAAGTTATAGAGTAGAAATTACAAAACAGCAGTTATCATATAAAGCAACTATTGCTTCCCCCACAATATATGAAATACACGCCTCTGAGTATTTAAATACCTTGGTAATGTTATATATTAGTATTTGCTTGATAAGTCTATTATTACGAGACGTCCTAACTGTTTTGCTCCAGTTTCAGTATTTTAATTTTTCTTGAAATGGAGTTTATCTTATTAGCCAAACTATGCTAGAACTTTCAGTGAGGGCAGAATAGCAACCTTGGATGTCTGTTTAATATATGATTTGATTTATGTGTTTTGCTAAGCAACTCTGTTTCTGAAAGTGGCATAAATAATAGTGGCATCAATAATTTTTCTAAAAAATTACTCCTTCAAAGCATTTGCCACTCTTTGTGAGCCCTTTTGCGTCACAGTCCAAGCGAACCCCGCAGCTTCTCACCCTTTTTCCACCACACTTTCTCCTCCCACTCGACTTTCCATTAAAAAGCTTGGATCCAGTTGTCTGTGAACTGCCAGCTTCTTTAGCAATGCCATTTTGTGGTTTAGCTTCTTGTGAAGGGTGTCGTTGACATTTCAACTGGACAACTGTCAACTCAGTAGTCTTCTTCATGATTGTGTAGGCTATAGCATAGCTGTAACATAACATTTCTGAATTACAAATGATTTTATTAGTCTTATTTAGTCTTCAAGAAAGATAAATTGAATTTTGGGTTTTCATGAGATGTAAGCCTTAAAAATAAAGATTTATAAAATACAAAAACTTGAAATATCACTTCTGCTGTAAGGAACTTTTATATTCTTTGTTACAATTGGTGGATTTACTGAAATAACTACATTTGCGAGAATACTCTAATTGATTGTGATGCATCTGTAAAACACCAAACCGTTATGCAATTAGCAGGTTTTTACCCTGTTATTCTGTCAAGCAAAGATCTTACACCAGCAAACAAAACACACAAATAAAAATGTGAGCTTGAACCAAACAAGAAGGGGCACAGGACCAAACCTAAAGACAAGAACAAACAACATGCAGTATACCCTCTTTTTGTGATTGCAATTCAAAGCTGAAACATTATCATAAAATCTCATTAGGAAATTCATTAAAATTCGAGGCAGCTTTGTTTGCACCATTTTCCTAAGTGAATTTGTTTTGGCTTTTGAACATGGCAGCTGCATTTGTTTGAGAGAAAGACAGTGTTTAAAAAATAAAATAAAATAAAATAAAATAAGCAAGAACTTCCTGTTGTATAACTTAGAAGTTAAGTCATATTTCCCCACAAAGAAAAAAATGCCCTTTCAGCTCGGTCCCACAGAATGTTGTCTAATGTCCTCATTTTTCTGCCTTAATTCGTTTCCAACTTGATAGCTTTTGGACTGCTATTTGGCTAATGTATCAAATTCACTAATTAACTAAAGGCAGAAAATAAAGCACAACTGCTGATGAAGCAACCTCAATAAAACAGGTTGTGAACTCATTATTTATAGCAAACCTAACAACAGCGACTAGTAATGAACTTCCTGTAGCTGGTGGCAAAGTAACTACATGTGCAGTATTTAATGCCCTTCATCCTTAACAATTGTTTCCATCAATAGGTCTTTTTTATTAGATTACAGTTATTAAGTTAAATTGAACCTCTCACAGTGGCCAACATTGGGGGTGTAATGCCAGATTAGTTTTATTAACTTTCATTTATGCCTTAAAGTTAGTAAAACATCAGCACTTCTACAAAGCAGCTAATCCATTTTGTGGCCTTTTCGTTATTGAAGGAAACTGTTCTATATGACATTCATACATATTATTTTGCACTAAGCCATTAAAAATAAGGAATATTGATAAAAGGTAATTATGTGACTGATGCGATAGAGAAACAGAGAGTGAGCTAAATTTGTTGTTCTCTCTTATATACTACGCCAGACCATTTTGTGATTAGAGACTCGCCAAGTGTATCACAAGATAATCTTCGGTCACTCTAAACATTTCATTTTTATAATTGCCAGTTATACTGATATGTCATGGATTAAATAAATTGACCCCATTTCCCTGAGAAATCTAATTGGAGGCAGAAAAGTCATTTAAGGATCTAATTGGGCCTGGAAATATTGCACGTTCCATCTTTTGTACTTCCAGCAATGTTAGATATTGTTGTCTCTCCTTTGATATATGATGCACAAGCTGAACAGATTTAGTGATCAGAGCAACTGGGCTTTGTTGTAAACAAACATAAAGGGTCAATATTAGAAAAAAACATGATTTGGAAATGCTATAATCAGAAAAAATGCAAAGACAAGTAGTGAATCAACCAATCACATGGCAGCAACGTGTTGCATTTAAGCATCTAAACGTAGTAAAGACAACTTGCTGAGGTTCAAAGTGATCTTCAGAATCAGGAGGAAAGGGACTTAAGAAACTTTTAAGGGACTATGGTTGTTTGTGCCAGATGGGCTGGTCTGAGTATTTCAGAAACTGCTGATCTGAAACTGGGATTTTCACACATGACCAATTCGGAGGTTCACACAAAATATGCTTAGAAATTGCCCAGAGAGTGGCAGTTGTGTGAAAGAAAATGCCTTGTTGATGTCAGACGTCAGAGGAGAGTAGGCAGACTGGTTTGAGACAGAAATGAAACAGGAGCTAAAAATTGACATTTTTACCATCAAAGTATGAAGAATACCTTCTCCAAATACACAAAATGACATATCTTGGAGCAGATAGACTATAGCAGCAAAACCCCACACCGGATGAAATTCCTCAATAAAAAACAATATCTTGAGGTACTGGGCCACCAAAATTGGTTATGACAAATCTGATAAACATTGCCTAAATTTGAGCAAAAATTGAATGAAAGGATAAAATGATCCCACCTTATAGCAAGAGTAAAGGCTTGCAGTGAGGGTCTAATAGTGTGGGCTCCTTTGTACCAGTTGAGCATGGTTCAAATGCCAGCACCTACCTGAATGTTTCCCAAAATTTTAAATGTTTTGTGTACCTATCTTCTCATTTCTTCTTTCAGCGGGATGATGCACCCTCTGACAAAGCTCCTCAAACTGGTTACTTGAACATGACAATAAATTACGTTTACTCCAGTGGCCTCCAGTCACTAGATCTCAATCCAATAGAGCCCCTCTGGCATGTGGCGGTGTAGAAGATTTGCAACATCACATGTGCAGCTGACAAATTTGCTGCAAATGTATGATGCTATCATGTGGAGATGGACCAAAATCTCCACATGATAACATGTGAATGTGTGCATGTGTGCAGGATTAACTAACACATTTTATTTATATTACAGCCTCCACAATTTTCTTTACCTTTCTTACCATCATCCCTATGTGTGACACGATTGACACTTATAACATAAAATGGTAAATTGACTTGTTCCACTGTATCAGAGCTGTTGGTCCCCTATACACCTGTGTGTGCTCAGAATTCCCAGGGTTGTTATCTGTTCAGGCTGATCAGCAAAATGATGACAAGTGAAACCTGCAGACTGACAGATGGCCGGTGTCAAATTTTGTTTCACTTTTTTTCCCACAGCAGAAAAAGTTTATTGTATCTTTATAAACTCATATGTCAAAGTAAATCTTTTCTGCATTTTTCTGTTATATATAAAAACACATAAAACGCTTCAGACACACATGAAGATGCAAATCAAGCTTTCGTGCTTGGATGAAAGCAAGCAAAGACCTCAAGTGGGGTTTTTTCAGTCGATACATAAGTGAAGATAAAGTGGCTGGTTTAAAAATTACTGAAGACCAGCACTTTGATTCATTCCTTTTCTAAAAGCCAATAGCACATAAATTAAAACTGGATGAGAATTTGCTTACCCACAGTCACTCTGAATGATTTGACATTGCAGTATGGTTTATTCAACAAAGAAACGGGATTACTAAAGTCCTTAGTGTATGTTTGACAGATATTCAGCTTAAAACTGCTTTGCAAAGCCCTTGCACCCGTGTATCAAATTAAAGCTGTGCTGTCCATGTTAATGAAAGTTTTCAGTTGCTCTAAGGTTATAACACACACTCGTAAGCATTAGAGCCTTTCGAGATTTTGGAATACTGTCCTCTGTATCAATTAGAGCTGTACAAATTTCCCATTATTGCATCCCGTTTATACAGAAGATTTATTCATGTGGATCTGGTTCGTAATAAATCTCAATTGTTTTTGTTAATTAAATGATACTCTGGTCAGGAAGGAGAATGCCTGTGTTATTTGAAAATGATAAATGAGGTCATTTAATCTTGAGGGTCTGGTTGGGAAGAATTCAGAAACGCTTTGAGCTTCACGCCAATTTTAACAGACTAATGTTTTCAGATTGACATCATGATGTGATTAACAGGTTCACAAACTCAAAACTTTAGTTTGTAGTGCTTAGTAGTCTTAGTGTCTTCATCTGCTCATTAGACATAAACATAAAACATAGCTTAGGCAAGGTAATAGTGGCAAGAGAATTGCATAATAAGGTCACTAAAGTAGGAGTGCCGTATGGAGCCAAGATCTAACCGACCATTCAAATGCTCCTGGATCTTGAAAAGTTTGAAATCCTTGTTTCTCCCTCAAGGCAAGCATGGCCCTACTGTGATCTTAGTTTTCAGGACATAGTTTTCAGCACATTCACTGCTGCTTTCTTAGCCATCAAAGCTCAATGTTACCATAATAGATATTGCATCTGTACTAGGATGTTTGCTTACAAGTTGTACAATTTCCCTTTAAAAGATTGGAAGTTTCTGCACCTCCATCAGTTTCAGCCTTGTTGTGAGAAGGCCAATTATCAGAATGTTTTTCAGCCTATCAAAAGCATCAGAAGATGCAAGTGAAAGGGTTTTTCTGTAGAGATTGCAGTGTACTGTTTGTTGAGTGTTCCACTATGTACAATAATTTCAACCTTGGCCTAGGGTTGTGTTAGAAAACAACTGTGTGAGTGCAGGAAGAAGGAATCATGGACACCAAATATAAAATCTGTGAGTTCTCTGACTGCTTACTTTGAACATACTAAAGCTCTGAAGCCAGAAGATGTTTTTGACGAGTTGTTTTGTGACAACTTAAGAAATAAGTAATATATCCCATAAGCAGCTGCTTGTGGTTTTTCATATTCCTCCTGGCTCTTTTTAGCTGAATACAGTGCTAGGATTTCTTTTTGAGAGTGTGATAACTACATTTTTCATTTGAATTACAGCCTGAGAAAGCAACATCTTCCCTTGGGCTCCCAGCAACCTGCCTGTGTGTACAATTTGGAGTTGTGTCCTCTTCTTCCCTGCTGTATTCCCTGTTCCACAAGAGGTGAAAAGTAGCCCAAAATGACAAAACTGTTACAATACATTTGGTTGCTTGAAGCACTGGCAGACTGGACTATGCCATGAGTGGGTTGTAGCTTTGGCGGAATGCCATCATGGCCCCTTTTATCTCGCATTCCCTGAACAAAAATCCTTTGTATGTGCGGGCCATTCATAAGCTACCACTATTGCAGTAAAAATGTTGTTTTATGTAAATCTACAAATGTCAACACACAGTCAGAGTAAGCCAGGAGCTAAAATTACTTTGTAGAAATCCTTGCTCCTGGTGCAAAATTCAGTAGCTCTGGAAGATGTGAAAATCACTAATCTACATTATTCATTATATGAATAATTGCTAAATAATAAACTTGTCAAAAGGAAAACCAGCTTCACTACAGAAAACAGTTTATATTAATGATAGATCTGTGCTGGAGTGCCTTGTTATACAATTAATACAGTGCATTTTTTAGCAGGAAAAGTTTTTAGTTCATACACTTCATAAATGTTCTCTCCGGGGTGTAAATCAGCCACTTGCTTGAGTTAGCTGTGGCGCTGAAGCACATAAAAGACATATAGAGCAGGATACACAGGACCCATGCTCTATATGAGCCTTTTAAAGAGGATTTCAAACCAAGTGTGAATTCCTCTGTGATATGGAAGCACAAAGTGGCACCAACAAAGAAAATTCAGAGGATGTATTCAGTCTGTCTCCAAAGTCTGTTGAGGGCTCTGCTATTGAATCAAAGAACAAGAATAACAAAGCAGCAAGTCAGTGGATGAAATGATGAGGACAGAGGACAAGAAAATATACAACAGAATTATCACATTATACAGAAACTACAAATAGAAGAGACTAAAATACTGAAGTTACAGTATGTGAATTACCACTTTTTGTTGCTGATAGCAGTTATTTTTCAAAGCTTACTGAGCCTAAAAATAGAAATTCTGCCAGCGAGAAATTGCTCAGATGTATTGCCTCATCTATTATTGTTTGCCTGCAGCTTCCGCCTTTATTAAAGTGTTTACAGGTGCATTTAGTTTGTTTATTTGGTATGGGAATTTCTTCAGGACAAATTTGATAGCTGCAGTTAAGCTTGGAAGGTTTTGGAAATTGTTGGTGAAAATGTGGAATGGAAAGAAAAATAACCCACATTCGCTAAAAAACTGGACCAGTGCAAATAATCATTTTGGTTTTGTCAGTATCAGTCTGGAATTTGTAGAGTTGTTATGAGCAGTCAGTACTAATGAAGAGCTAACCTAAAGTCCAATCACTATTGAGCAGCACTTTGATAAGCCGATGTTGTTTTAAATGTGCTATATAAATAAATTAAGTATAAAACAAAGTCATAGCAGTGTCTGAACATTGGTTCATAACATAATACATGATTACCGATTTATTTTTTTAAAACTGTTATTTAGGACAAGTTCTTCTGCAGTTTGCTAACAATAATGACACACGCTCCGAAAAGGAATGTGTTGAGATTCATCATCAGAGTAGCAAACTTATAGAAAAAGAAAGAAGTGAAAAAAATCTATCTAAATTGTATTGGCTTGATTTGCTATACAATGACCTTTTTAACAGTCGGATTTTCAACAGTCGTTCGGGAATTCCTGCCTAAATGTCATACAGATACAATAAATCCCAACTCATTGACTCGCTTGAGCCCTTTAAAGAACTGGCAACCTGTTCAAGGTGTGGGAAAATGCTCTTCTCCACGATTCTGGACTGGGATAAGCAAATACCAAAAACAGGTAGATTGATAAAAATGTATTTAACTTATATTCAACTGCAGCTCAAATGTTTTCTTTTTCCATTACATAACTTTGCCTAAAAATTCAAGACAGGTGTTTATTTGGGAAAAGCTCGAAATACAACAAATGCAATATTGACCATCCATATTATAAAAATGTCCAGTGGAGATGCCCTCAGAAATTGGCTGGGGACAGTAATCAGCCAATTTTTAGCTTGGCTGGCCCTGACCAGTGACTAGCCTGTTGAAAACCAAAAATTCGCTCTTCTTTCAGCCAGTAAACACACTATGCCTAAGTTCCAACAGGCTGTGCTAGCAACAAAACTTTTAAATGTGGAAGTTGTGACTGAAGGAAGACAACGCCTTCAGGAACAAGGAAGATACTGAAGGAGTAATGAGGGAAGAAGGAAACTCAAAGTTCTTTTGATATCAGTAAGATGTTTTAAATTATGTTATTTAAAAGAAAAGTGTATTTTCCTGAGAGATACTAGAATTTTTGCTGTTCACATACAAGCGTCCACCCCACCAAGGGCGGTAAGACTTTTAGTAAATAACAGGAAGGCTGAATGGTGCATAGCAAGTTGCTGTGACTTAACATATTTTTTTACATTAACCCTCTGTTATGTTATAGAGTGTGCTTGATATAGGGCCAGCCCTTTTTCTCCTTTTTTATTACTTTATGAATGCAAGCCACACTAACTCCTAATACAAGTTGCTAAAGACATTAAAATATATATACATATTAGTGTCTTACTGCAACTCCTCTGCCACAGCTGGAGTTTGATCTTGTCTCTGCTCCTAACAACAAGTAGCACCTGCTCATGGCAGGACAGCTTAAAATATATATTTTGGGTGCTTTAATTACAGCCTTTTGAAAGAATTTAGAATCAGCTAAAACTTGTATCTTGAAGTCATAGTTTAACAAAACCAGTGATCAGAAAGTGGCCACAGAACGCTTGTTGGTACATTTGGTGTCTAATCTTTTGTAAGAATGTGTGGCTCCCACTTTGGAATGCATTTAGTGATTTTTAGAGCACAGCTCTTGGTTTCTTTTTATTTTAAGTAAACAAATAAATTAAGTGTATTATCTTTGGACAGCTTCCTTTTTTCAGTTAAAAGCTTTACATTACAGTACCATTACACATTTGTGCCATTAGCAAATAAACATGCAATTAATTTCCCAAACCCTTAGATCTGTTGAACTTAGAGTGGTAATGAACTACAGTATTTTTAACAGCGAGTCATGTCAGGCAGAATAAATTGCTCTGTTATTTGCAATCAGTAAACTAAGTTACCAATATACAGTGCTTTAAATGTTTTTGACCCCTCAAAATGTTCTTGTTAGTTTTGTTTTAGATGATCAAACAAATTTTTATTGGAAACAAAGATAACCAGAGTACAGAATTCAGTTTTAAACCGATGATTTTATTTTTTGGGGGAAAAAAGTCATCAAACCAACCTCGCCCCATGGTAAAAAGTAATTACCCCCTTGTTAAATCATCAATTAATTGTGATTAAATGCATTTTGACCAACTGAGTTCAGTTTTACTCATTACACACTGCCCTGATTCCTGGTAGACCTGGAGAATCAAACAGAACCTGACGATAAAGAAGGCTAAAAGAACTCTAAAAACGACACATCATGTCCTGATCTAAAGACGTTCAAGAACAGATGAGGAACTAAGTTACTGACATCCATCTGTATGGAAAAGGTTACAAAGGCTTTGGGGACTTGAGTGAAACACAGTGAGTCATTGTCCACAAATAAAGGAACTGTAGTGAGCACTCCCAGGAGTGGCTGACCAACCACAATTACTTCAAGAGCTCAGAATAAAGTCTAAAGCACATTCAGGATGTGGCTGCATCACTTTAGGACCTGGATGACTTGCCACAATTGATGGAAGCATGAATTGTGCACTTTTGCAAAAATCCTGAAGGAAAATCTCCTACCATCATTTTCAGACCTTAAGCTCAAGCTCCCTTAGTTTGAGCATCCAAAGCAAAGCAAGAGGTCCACCTCCATATGGCTCAAAAGGAAGAAAGGTTGCGGAGTAGCCAAGACAAGTCCAGGATGTACAATTGAGATGCTGTCATGGCCTAAAACAAGCTGTTTGTGCTGAAAACCCATCAAGGATGCTGAATTAAAGCAATTATAGAAAGAATATGGTCAAAACTACTCCACAGCAATGTAAGACTGAACAAAAACAGTTCTTGCCACCAATCATTTCAAGAGGGGTACAAGCAGTTACAGGTCCTTCTCAAAATATTAGCATATTGTGATAAAGTTCATTATTTTCCATAATGTCATGATGAAAATTTAACATTCATATATTTTAGATTCATTGCACACTAACTGAAATATTTCTTGTCTTTTATTGTCTTAATACGGATGATTTTGGCATATAGCTCATGAAAACCCAAAATTCCTATCTCACAAAATTAGCATATCATTAAAAGGGTCTCTAAACGAGCTATGAACCTAATCATCTGAATCAACAAGTTAACTCTAAACACCTGCAAAAGATTCCTGAGGCCTTTAAAACTCCCAGCCTGGTTCATCACTCAAAGCCCCAATCATGGGTAAGACTGCTGACCTGACTGCTGTCCAGAAGGCCACTATTGACACCCTCAAGCAAGAGGGTAAGACACAGAAAGAAATTTCTGAACGAATAGGCTGTTCCCAGAGTGCTGTATTAAGGCACCTCAGTGGGAAGTCTGTGGGAAGGAAAAAGTGTGGCAGAAAACGCTGCACAACGAGAAGAGGTGACCGGACCCTGAGGAAGATTGTGGAGAAGGGCCGATTCCAGACCTTGGGGGACCTGCGGAAGCAGTGGACTGAGTCTGGAGTAGAAACATCCAGAGCCACCGTGCACAGGCGTGTGCAGGAAATGGGCTACAGGTGCCGCATTCCCCAGGTCAAGCCACTTTTGAACCAGAAACAGCAGCAGAAGCGCCTGACCTGGGCTACAGAGAAGCAGCACTGGACAGTTGCTCAGTGGTCCAAAGTACTTTTTTCGGATGAAAGCAAATTCTGCATGTCATTCAGAAATCAAGGTGCCAGAGTCTGGAGGAAGACTGGGGAGAAGGAAATGCCAAAATGCCAGAAGTCCAGTGTCAAGTACCCACAGTCAGTGATGGTCTGGGGTGCTGTGTCAGCTGCTGGTGTTGGTCCACTGTGTTTTATCAAGGGCAGGGTCAATGCAGCTAGCTATCAGGAGATTTTGGAGCACTTCATGCTTCCATCTGCTGAAAAGCTTTATGGAGATGAAGATTTCATTTTTTAGCACGACCTGGCACCTGCTCACAGTGCCAAAACCACTGGTAAATGGTTTACTGACCATGGTATCACTGTGCTCAATTGGCCTGCCAACTCTCCTGACCTGAACCCCATAGAGAATCTGTGGGATATTGTGAAGAGAATGTTGAGAGACTCAAGACCCAACACTCTGGATGAGCTAAAGGCCGCTATCGAAGCATCCTGGGCCTCCATAAGACCTCAGCAGTGCCACAGGCTGATTGCCTCCATGCCACGCCGCATTGAAGCCGTCATTTCTGCAAAAGGATTCCCGACCAAGTATTGAGTGCATAACTGTACATGATTATTTGAAGGTTGAGGTTTTTTTAATTCAAAACACTTTTCTTTTATTGGTCGGATGAAATATGCTAATTTTGTGAGATAGGAATTTTGGGTTTTCATGAGTTGTATGCCAAAATCATCCGTATTAAGACAATAAAAGACCTGAAATATTTCAATTAGTGTGCGATGAATCTAAAATATATGAATGTTAAATTTTCATCATGACATTATGGAAAATAATGAACTTTATCACAATATGCTAATATTTTGAGAAGGACCTGTATTAGGTTTAGAGGGCAATCACTTTTCCCACATAGGGCGAGCTTGGTTCAGATAGGGTTTTCCCTTAATAAATTAATTAATCAACAGGGTATGTGTTTATTTTAGTAGTATGTTTCTACTGTGGTTTGGCTTACCATCAATAAATCTCACAGCAGCAACATTTAAATATCTATAAAGAATATAACGCAAAACAGTGTTGATTGCAGCCTCCAAATCCTTGTCTAAATCCTCCTTCCTCTGAGCGTTTTAAACCTGAATGTCTGAATGAAAGCTCAGATGATGCTGTTACCATTTTAGATGGGATTTATGAATATATCTGTGTTTGGCTTCAGGCTGCAAGCATTCATAACAGACCTGAAACAACAATAGATGAACTATGTCATACAGCATAAAATGGTAATAATGCAACGATGGTGTAATATTGTGATTCCATGAAAATAATGTTGTTTTTGGGATGATTATTGTTTTCTGAAAACATAGAAAAATATGCCCAGAAGGCACTTCTGTAATAAAACAGAAATATATTATGTGACAACACAAGCAGCCATTACTTTTACTTTAGCATTTCTACCCATTATTTTAATACTTTTATTTAAATATGATTTTGATGTTTCACAGTCGTTTATATGGAGAGCAAACAGTTAAATCTTTATACCTCTGCTGATATCAGTCAACATAAACCTGTTTATCTTTGGCATTAGCTCTACACTGTTTGTTAATCTGACACAAGGATCTCAGAAAAGGCCAGGATCCTCTCTAGGCCTCAAGCACTCTTAAACCTCTTACACAGCACAAGCAAATGTAAAGTCGGCAAGTGGCCTTTGCAAATCAGAGGGCATAGCATTGTTCTGTTGATTCCACAAACCACAAGAGCGAGCAGATAGAGAGCCTCCTTGTTTATGGATGCAACTTGCGCATAAACAAAAGACTGGAACAAAACGCAATTGATAATTTCATTACAAGTCCCTGTGATTAGTGTGGTTATTTCAATGACAGATACAGGGGATATACAGTAATCAGCAGTCAGCATGGAGATGTTGTTGATCTGAATAAAACAAGAAACAATCACTTCTCATGAAGTGAAATTATTTGCATGTCATTGATTTAAATCAAGAATGTTTTACCTTTGATTATTCAAGTGGTCTGACATTTGTAGATAGCATTATATGGAATGATTATTTGTAAACGCTGTGTTTTGTGAAGAAATGCTTTAACAATGTGTGAAATGTCAAGGATTGTAAGCATTATGAGAAGTTTGTTTATAAGTTTAGTTTCCTTTAAAGTTTTTTGAGAAATAAAACATTTAATTTGTCTATTTTCATTCGATGGGGAGAAAAATTCCATATCAAGAAAACTTATTTTTGACAAAATTTGCCACCGCACCTTCACGTTTTAAGGTTGATAAGAGTTTCTTGACATTTCAAGAAACAATTAATAATTCATGTATTTCTGTTTCCATGGGTAATAAATATAATGTGACTCAAAGGCCTGTTTCTTCTAGCCTCTGCACATAGAACTGAACAAGGACACATTATCTTGCCACCAGGCAGTTTGGTAAGAAGCAAAATGGTAAGGAAGGCACAATTAGGCTTTGTAATTAATTAGTACCACATAATCACAATTTTAACAAACCACAATATTTAGAACAGTAACAGGTTTCATTTCTCAAATAAATTTTGGTTGACACCTAAATCAGTATGTCAGATGTTAACTTAAAACAGTCACATCAAATATATAGTTATTTATATTTCCACTAAACCTGTATCAGGACTATTGTAGCTAATGTTAGCTCTGGTGTCTGTGCAACATATTGTGCATTGGTGTTTACATGCCGCATTTCTATTCCAATCGGCCCTTTATTCCAAATACCTATGTTAAGTAAACATGCCTAGTGTTTCTGGTGTGCCACAAGTGAGGGAACTGAGAAAGGTATAATTAAAGGAGTTCTATTTCATCCCTACTGACCGCCAGAGGCGGTGCTTCAAGCACTGAATGATCATTCTTGCGCATGCGCAGGTCGAGAAATGAATAACAACATGGTCACATGTGACCTACCGGTGGCTCACGTGAGTCTATATAGTCACATGATACTGGGAGTCCAGTCCCTTCTTTCTTCTCGCGTGCAGGTTGATGAATGCAGGTGTTGACTTGTGTTTGTTTGTTCCTCTTATTGCTTTCTGCTGGGAGCCTCGTGTTCGTTGTGATCGGAGCTGCGGATGATTCTGCCCTCCAGAGGCTGCGCAAGCTGCCTTTTCTTCCTGGGTTTCTGGTAAGTTTGTTCGGCTCGCCGGTAGCGTTTTCTGCTCGTGCTGAGTCCGCTTAGTTTCAGCAGTAGTTTACTGCTCACTTTTGTTTATTCCTGTTTGTCCGACCAGCTAGTGGCGTTTTCTGCTCGTGCTGAGTCCGTCATTCAATTATACGTTGCTATTTCTGATTATCTGACTCGCAGGTAGCGTATTGCTCGTGCTGAGTATATTTTCTGCGGCAGTGATTTGCTGCTCGCTTTGATTTGACTTGCCAGTGGCGTTTTCTGCTTGTGCTGAGTCCTACGGCTTGTTGCTGTAACAGGGTCTTGACGGCGTTTTTTCTGCCTGTTCGACACCATCTGTCCACTGGGACATGGACAATCTATGTTGTGCGTCCTGTTCAGCTCCCCTACAGCCGGAGGACGGCCATGACATGTGCCCTCCCTGCCTTGGTGTTGACCATCTCAGGGAGGCGCTTTCAGATCACGCCTGCTATAATTGCAGCGTTCTGCCCCGAGCGGTGCGGTTGGCCCGGCTGTCCTCGGTGGAGCAGCTTGTTGACTGGACGGTCTCTGTCCAGCAGGATCCGTTGCGGCTTGGACAGGGTGTGGCCTCCACGAAACGGTCTGCTGAGAATGTGCCCTTGGAGTCTGGAAGGAGAGCCAAGTGGCGAGGCCCCCCGGGACTGTCCTCTAGAGTGGACCAACTTTCTACGGAGCTGGCCCAGATGAAGGCCCTCCTTCAGTCTCTCCGGGGGGATGGTGACCGCAATGAGCCTTCCCCTCCTGAACAGGCCAGGTCCTCACATTGCGACAATGATGTTATATCAGTTGCGGCCTTGGGCACCCTCTTTCGTGAGGCCTTTCCGGAATTGGGCTCCCGGACCTCAGGTCCGGTGCCTCCCTGGGAGGTGCGGGGGAACCGGTGTCTGCAGCTATTAAAACTGCTCTGGGCCATTTGCAGCTGGACGTTCCCCTGGCCCAGCCTGCTCCATCTAGCGCCTTCTTTAGGCGCTGTGATGCCGAGGCTGCCTTTGTTGTTCCTCCCTCAGCAGAATACCTCCAGGAGCTGCATGCTTGCTGGACTGACACAAGGGCCTTTTCCCGCCCGACAGCGGATGGCAGGGCCCTGGCTGCCATGCACGAGCCACCCAAGTTCGGGTTGGGCTGCATGCCCCCTGTCGAGTCTGCCATTGCCTCCCTCATCGTTCCTCCCGATGAGGCGTTGAGGACTAATGCCCGTTGTCCACGACCGCAATACCGTGTCACGGACAATTTACTGTGTAGGGCCTACGACTCAGGTGCCCGGATGGGCCGCATAGGGAACTCACTCTTCCATCTGATGTTGGGCCTCTCCTCCTCGTTGGAGTTGGTTCCCTTGGACCAGTCTACTCAGGGCTTGTTGGACGCCTCTCTGCAGGCCTTCGCCCTGATGACACGTGAGCTTGGTCGCACGCTCTCTACATTGGTCCATGCTCGGCGCCAGGTGTGGCTGGCGCAATCGCCCCTGACCAAGCCTTGCAGGAGAACGCTGAGGGCTCTTCCTGTGGTTCCGGGGGAACTCTTCGGTTCCGCTGCACTGGAGGCCTTGGAGCGTACAGCCCAGGCCTCAAGAACACGGCAGCAGCTGGCGGGTCTCCATAGACCAACCCGCCGGCCAGTTACTGCCGGGGCAGCTAGGCACTCGTTCCGGGGTTCCCTCCCCCCTCCTGTCCCTTTCTTGGGGTCTGGACAGAGACCGACTAGGGCCCAAGGGGACCATGGTGGGGCCCAGGGTTTGCGCCCAGTTTGGTCTGCTCATTCCGGTCGGCGTTTCCCCAGGCCCTCTCGGGGCCAGGGGACCCGCCGGTGATGTTCTGGAGCTGGCGGTGGGGTTTTTCTCCCCGGGCCAGCTCAGTTATTGGGCTGTTCACGCCCCGGACTCGTGGGTGTTGTCCACCCTGTCCCGGGGATACCGTCTTCAGTTCCGCCGCCGGCCTTCTACCCCCAGCCGGGACAAGATGACGGTCATCTGCGACCCAATGAAGGCTCGGGCCCTGGACTGGGAGATCTGCACCTTGCTGGCCAAGGGTGCGATTGTTCCGGTGGACCCCCTGCGGGATCCCGGGGGTGTTTATTCAGTTTATTTTCTGGTTCCCAAGAAGACCGGCGGTCTTCGTCCAATTCTGGACCTCCGGGGTCTGAACACTTTTCTCAAGGTTCTACCTTTCCGTATGTTGACCACCCGGGAGGTTCTGCGGGCGATCTCCCCGGGAGACTGGTTCACGTCTATCGACCTGGAGGATGCCTATTTTCATGTCCCCATTGCTCCGGACCATTGGCGTTTTCTCCGCTTTGCCTTTCACGGGAGGCACTTCCAGTTCCGGGTTCTTCCCTTTGGTCTTTCCCTCTCTCCTCGGGTGTTCACCCGGTGTGTGGCAGCGGATCCTGCCCTATTTGGACGACTGGCTCATTTGTGCTGCAACCCGCGATCAGGCGATCCGAGACACCAGCGTGGTGCCTCTGGGGCTTCTTTCATTGCGGCCCCTGCAGATGTGGCTGAACGGGGTCGGCCTGGACCCCTCCCGCTTACTCACCGGCCCTGACGGCTTCGGGTTGTGCCTCGGTCCCTACAGTCTCTGTCCCAGTGGCAGAACGGGTCCTACATCATGGCGGGTGTCCCGCTCGGCCCCCTTCCGTGTCGGAGGGAAGTCGTCCATACGGATGCTTCCTCCAAGGGTTGGGGAGCGACCTGGCAAGACTGTGCGGCTCAGGGTGTGTGGTCCCCGCGGCAGTGCGGGGTCCATATCAATGTTCTGGAGCTGATGGCTGTGTTCCTGGCGCTCCGTGCTTTCCTTCCAGGGCTGCTAGGACGACATGTTTTGGTCCGGTCGGACAACACCACGGTTGTCTTCCATGTAAATCACCAAGGGGGGTCCAGGTCTCTGAGACTACTGTCCCTGGCCCGGCGGCTCCTGGTCTGGGCGGCGCCACGCCTTGCCAGCCTCAGGGCAGCCTATATTCCAGGTCCGCAGAATGTCTCCGCGGACTTTCTGTCTCGGCAGGTGCCACTTCCGGGGGAGTGGCGGCTTCACTCGGAGGTGGTGGATCGCATTTGGGCCACCTTCGGCAGGGCGGAGGTGGACCTGTTTTCCTCGAGAGATGCAGTTCACTGTCCCCTCTGGTTTTCCCTGATGGACAATGCCAGTCCTCTGGGCTGCGACGCACTGGCGCACGAGTGGCCCCGGACCCTTCTCTACGCCTTTCCCCCATTTTCCCTGATCCCCCAGACGCTTCTGAGGGTTCTTCAAGACAGGCACGAGCTCCTGCTGGTAGCCCCCTTTTGGCCAGGGAGACCCTGGTTTCCTCTGCTGCGCAGGCTCTGCTCCAGCTTGCCGATGCGCCTCTCCCCCAGGAGAGACCTCCTCTCCCAGATGGGAGGCCGGATTCTCCATCCCGATCCGGGCCGCCTGAAACTCTGGCTTTGGCCTCTACAGGTGCAGGCTCTGCCTTCTCCCATTATGGAGGCAGGGTTGGATAGACCATGACTGGTGCATGGGCACCGTCCACGCGGGCCGCCTATGATGCTAAATGGGCGGTCTTTGCCGGCTGGTGCTGTGGTAAGGGACAGGACCCTATTCGCTGTCCTGTTTCCCATTTGCTGTCCTTCCTCCAGGAGTTGCTGGATCTAGGGCGATCCCCTTCCACCTTGAAGGTGTATGTAGCAGCCATTTCCCGTTGGCATGTTGGGTTTGGTGGTTGCTCTGTTGGCCGACATGGGGATGTCGTGCTGTTCCTGAAGGGTGCCAGGTGCTTGTGTCCGCCCAGGCACCCTGTGGCCCCTACGTGGGATTTGTCGCTAGTGCTTGCGGCTCTTCAGTCCCCCCCTTTTGAGCCCATTACAGGGGCGGATCTCAAGTGGCTCTCCCTGAAAACCGCCTTCCTGTTGGCCATTGCTTCTGCCAAACGGGTGGGGGAATTGCATGCTCTGTCTGTGTCTGAACCATGCTGTCGGTGGAACCCGGATGGCTCCGGTGTTACACTGTGGACTAATGCTTCCTTTCTTCCAAACGTGCCTGCAGTGGCTGGCAGTGTGCTGCCACTCCGGCTTTCCCGATTTAATCCTGGTGCCCCCTCTGAGCCTCTTTGCCCTGTCCGAGCGCTTGAGGCGTATGTCCGCTCCACGGCACCCATTCGTCGGACCGACTGTCTCTTCGTTTGTTATGCTGGCTCTTGGAAAGGTCAGGCCCTTTCTAGACAGCGGTTGGCACGTTGGATTGTGGAGATGATCTCTGTGGCTTACTCCTTTCAGGATCAGCCCCTGCCGAGCGGCGTGTGCTGTCACTCCACTAGGAGCCTCTCCACCTCGTGGGCTGCCATGACCGGGGTGCCTCTGGAGGCCATTTGTGAAGCTGCTTCCTGGACGGCGCCAAGCGCCTTTGCCAGGTTTTACAGGGTGAACGTCGCCACGCCGCATCCCCTGCAGGGAATACTGGAGCAACCGCCTTCTGCGTCCCGCTGAGGTTAGTGGTGTTGCTGTGTTCCTTGGGGTCTCCGTGGTATCCCTCGGGACCCTGTTGGTATGCGTCATCCAGTGCCTGAAGCACCGCCTCTGGCGGTCAGTAGGGATGAAATAGAACGAAAGTTACGTATGTAACTACGGTTCTATGAATCCCGGATAACCACCAGAGCGCTCGGTCCCTCGGTCTCCGCGTGCTTGCGAGAAGATTGTCAGGACTGGACTCCCGGTGTCATGTGACTATATACAGGTCCTTCTCAAAAAATTAGCATATTGTGATAAAGTTCATTATTTTCTATAATGTAATGATGAAAATTTAATATTCATATATTTTAGATTCATTGCTCCAAAATCTCCTGATAGCTAGCTGCATTGACCCTGCCCTTGATAAAACACAGTGGACCAACACCAGCAGCTGACACGGCACCCCAGACCATCACTGACTGTGGGTACTTGACACTGGACTTCTGGCATTTTTCTCCCCATTCTTCCTCCAGACTCTGGCACCTTGATTTCTGAATGACATGCAGAATTTGCTTTCATCCGAAAAAAGTACTGAGCAACAGTCCAGTGCTGCTTCTCTGTAGCCTAGGTCTGGGGAATGCGGCACCTGTAGCCCATTTCCTGCACACGCCTGTGCACGGTGGCTCTGGATGTTTCTACTCCAGACTCAGTCCACTGCTTCCGCAGGTCCCCCAAGGTCTGGAATCGGCCCTTCTCCACAATCTTCCTCAGGGTCCGGTCACCTCCTCTCGTTGTGCAGCGTTTTCTGCCACACTTTTTCCTTCCCACAGACTTCCCACCGAGGTGCCTTGATACAGCACTCTGGGAACAGCCTATTCGTTCAGAAATTTCTTTCTGTGTCTTACCCTCTTGCTTGAGGTTGTCAATAGTGGCCTTCTGGACAGCAGTCAGGTCGGCAGTCTTACCCATGATTGGGGTTTTGAGTGATGAACCAGGCTGGGAGTTTTAAAGGCCTCAGGAATCTTTTGCATGTGTTTAGAGTTAACTCGTTGATTCAGATGATTAGGTTCACAGCTCGTTTAGAGACCCTTTTAATGATATGCTAATTTTGTGAGACAGGAATTTTGGGTTTTCATGAGCTGTACGCCAAAATCATCCGTATTAAGACAATAAAAGACCTGAAATATTTCAGTTAGTGTGCAATGAATCTAAAATATATGAATGTTAAATTTTCATCATGACATTATGGAAAATAATGAACTTTATCACAATATGCTAATTTTTTGAGAAGGACCTGTAGACTCACGTGAGCCACCGGTAGGTCACATGTGACCATGTTGTTATTAATTTCTCGACCCGCGCATGCGCAAGAATGATCATTCAGTGCTTGACGCACCGCCTCTGGCGGTCATCCGGGATTCATAGAACCGTAGTTACATACATAACTTTCGTTATTCTTTTAACACATCTTTTCCTGTGATTGATTAATCAGAATTAACACATCAAAGACGCCCTTCTATAAAAACTATTCAAATCTCAGTGGGATTGAAACCACTGGATACTATGTAAATGTAAACATGTTGAATTTATGAATTTTATTTTGACTTTACCTGGAACCACATGTTTTGGTCAGATGAGCCTAAGAATAAGTTTTTCAGCTTTAAATGCTCCAGGTGATTTTGATGTGAAACAAAAGCTGTTTATGTGAAAAAGCACCTGTTAGTGCTGCTATGGGTTTGTGCCTGTTTGAATGCATGGCATCATGAACTCTTTGAAAATTTCCTGGCCTCTGCCAGAACAGTTAATTTCGGTCATCACTAGGTGTGTCAGCTGGATGGGTTGATGGCCCTTGGGCAGAAGACAGCTATCCCCATGTTGCCTACCAGTCTTTACATCAGTTTATGAATATGTGCATGTTTTTAATGTGGCTGGGTAAATGTGGCTATAGTGGTTGATGTGACTAGCAAAGAAATAGCTCACCGGACACAACCGGTCTCCATCCTCAGACATAAATCCTATAAAACACCTTTGAAAAGAGCTGAAGAGGAAGACTGTGCAAAGAAAAATGGTCCAATATTCCCTTCTCTCTATTTGCAACCCTATTGAAATATTATAAAGGACAAAATGCCATTGTATTGGTAACCTTTTTTTTTTTTATGAAGTATTACCAGCAAACACACAAGTAACAGTGCAAGAAGCTGTTTTGCGAAAAACATTTATTTCCTTATAGGATGTTTATTCCGAGTGGGTGAAATTAAATACTTTTAAAAATATTTTTACGTGTGTATATATTAATTGCTTAGGGGTGCCAACAGTTTTGTGTGTGCTTGTAGGACAAAAATTTCCTATATGTGAAAAATTGGAATTTTCTCAGCCTTTTTTGTCATGGTCAGACTTCTCCTCTGTTCAGCTAAACATTTAATCAAAGTATATTAGGTGAAACCCGCACCAATTACAACTATGTAATCCAATTTTACTTATCATTTAGCAGCTAATATGTAGCTTCTGTCATTAAATAATGATCTACCAAACCTTTATATTTTGCTGGGGTTTTCAATTTTATTTTTTTAATTTTAAAGAAAACATGCTTTAAGCCTTTTGTTTCCACTGCAGTAATCTCCTCGGTTCAGAGGAATTTCTTGAATTTATTATAGGGCGTTGCACAGTTTTTTGTGTTTAAGCAGTAATTTGTACAATTTCACAGGAAATGTTATGGTTTGCCAGATACAGGACCCCAGAATGCAGACCAGAAGGCAGCATGACGGTAAGTGTAAAAGATTTTAATGACAAAAAACAAAAACTCACTCACAGCGGGAGGCAGGAACAAAACAACGGACGGGCAGGCGAGACAGGCATGGCATGATCCGAAAATAAGACTTGGGCATCAAAACTTGACATGAGCATGAAAGTGAAAAACGTTTCCACGAAGACTAAACAGAACAGGTGTGTATAAATGGAGCATGGTACAGGTGGAGCAACAAAACTGATTAACATGGTGCAGGTGAACCGAATAAACTTAATTGACAGAACAAAACGTGACTGGAGCAAAACAGAGACTCTTGAACACAAACTAGAAAAACATGAAGCAAAAGCATAACCAGATCCGAAAACCAAACTTGACAAAATATGAACAAGATGACAAAACAAAAGCATGAGTCAAAACCTCAACTGTGAAAAACATAAGAAACCCAAAGCCAAACACCAAACAACCCTACATCATGACAGAAAAACATGCTGCAGCTTTTTACTGTCAGCTTTGGAGATTTATTTTACCTCTTTTACCATCTCTCACACTGTAACTGGTGGATAAATATGGAAGTAAAATAGTCTCATTAGAATCAGACATTTTTTAGACATTGAATTTATAACACCTTCAAAAATTCGCCTGCAAAAATTCGCCTGAAAAAATTTGCCTGCAAAAATTCGCCTGCAAATGTGTTGACCTTCTGGTGACTCAAGCCAAAGCAATCAGCACTCGATCGAGTCGAGCGTCTTTTAGCCAATCAGATTACGCTTATTTGATCACATGACACACCATTGCCGTGGGCAGAGGCGAGATTTTTCTGCCAAAAATATATTATTACAAAACATCAGGTAATTAACACCCATTTGAATCTCATCACTGATCTTCATTAAGCCACTATCCAGCAAACTGTTAAGAGACTCACCTCTGCCCAAGGCAATGGTGTGTCACATGATCAAATAAGTGTAATCTGATTGGCTAAAAGACGCTCACCTCGATCGAGTGCTAATTGCTTTGGCTTGAGTCACCAGAAGGTCAACACATTTGCAGGCGAATTTTTGCAGGTGAATTTCTGCAGGTGAATTTTTTTCAGGCAAATTCTTACAGGTGAATTTTTTCTGGCAAATTTTAAGTACAAAAAAAAATTCACATACATAATGCACAGGATAAAAATTCAGTGTTATAAATTCAATGTCTAAAAAATGTCTGGTTCTAATGAGACTATTTTACTTCCATAGATAGACTTCGGTTCCTGCTGTTTTTCACCTTGTTTATCACAGTTGTAGCTGGTTAAAACGTTTTAATTTCTCTTCTATCTGAGATATGGGCAAGTTTAGGTGAATAGTTATTTTCTTGAAATAATTACTTGACGTCTGAAGCTTGAAACACAGTAGCCTTACTGCTGTTGTCTTGTTTTTCCCCATTTTGAAAAGGACTGAAAGGGTGCATTTGTTATGTCACATTTATACCATAGGGAAGCATAATCATTGATTAAGCTACTAATTACAAGTTCCAAGAAACCTTTATCAACTTTTTAATGTTTAGTTCATATAAATCTTTATGGATGGCAATAATTGTTGCACTGGTGATTTTGAAAATAATAATAATTTTCTTACTGAATAGGTGTACTTAAATTGAAGGATGGATGTTTAAACATTTTAACAGTAAAATTATGCTGCTCTAATAAAAGATACATTTATTTTAAAAGATATTTAACATCTTTGCACAGTGGTTTTTAATAAGAGTCATATGGGCAGTTACCCAGTGAAGCATTAGAAAGATACGGAAGTACAGGTCCTTCTCAAAAAATTAGCATATTGTGATAAAGTTCATTATTTTCCATAATGTCATGATGAAAATTTAACATTCATATATTTTAGATTCATTGCACACTAACTGAAATATTTCAGGTCTTTTATTGTCTTAATACGGATGATTTTGGCATACAGCTCATGAAAACCCAAAATTCCTATCTCACAAAATTAGCATATTATTAAAAAGGTCTCTAAACGAGCTATGAACCTAATCATCTGAATCAACGAGTTAACTCTAAACACCTGCAAAAGATTCCTGAGGCCTTTAAAACTCCCAGCCTGGTTTATCACTCAAAACCCCAATCATGGGTAAGACTGCCGACCTGACTGCTGTCCAGAAGGCCACTATTGACACCCTCAAGCAAGAGGGTAAGACACAGAAAGAAATTTCTGAACAAATAGGCTGTTCCCAGAGTGCTGTATCAAGGCACCTCAGTGGGAAGTCTGTGGGAAGGAAAAAGTGTGGCAGAAAACGCTGCACAACGAGAAGAGGTGACCGGACCCTGAGGAAGATTGTGGAGAAGGGCCGATTACAGACCTTGGGGGACCTGCGGAAGCAGTGGACTGAGTCTGGAGTAGAAACATCCAGAGCCACCGTGCACAGGCGTGTGCAGGAAATGGGCTACAGGTGCCGCATTCCCCAGACCTGGGCTACAGAGAAGCAGCACTGGACTGTTGCTCAGTGGTCCAAAGTACTTTTTTCGGATGAAAGCAAATTCTGCATGTCATTCGGAAATCAAGGTGCCAGAGTCTGGAGGAGGACTGGGGAGAAGGAAATGCCAAAATGCCAGAAGTCCAGTGTCAAGTACCCACAGTCAGTGATGGTCTGGGGTGCCGTGTCAGCTGCTGGTGTTGGTCCACTGTGTTTTATCAAGGGCAGGGTCAATGCAGCTAGCTATCAGGAGATTTTGGAGCACTTCATGCTTCCATCTGCTGAAAAGCTTTATGGAGATGAAGATTTCATTTTTCAGCACGACCTGGCACCTGCTCACAGTGCTAAAACCACTGGTAAATGGTTTACTGACCATGGTATCACTGTGCTCAATTGGCCTGCCAACTCTCCAGACCTGAACCCCATAGAGAATCTGTGGGATCTTGTAAAGAGAACGTTGAGAGACTCAAGACCCAACACTCTGGATGAGCTAAAGGCCGCTATCGAAGCATCCTGGACCTCCATAAGACCTCAGCAGTGCCACAGGCTGATTGCCTCCATGCCACGCCGCATTGAAGCAGTCATTTCTGCAAAAGGATTCCCGACCAAGTATTGAGTGCATAACTGTACATGATTATTTGAAGGTTGACGTTGTTTGTATTAAAAACACTTTTCTTTTATTGGTCGGATGAAATATGCTAATTTTGTGAGATAGGAATTTTGGGTTTTCATGAGCTGTATGCCAAAATCATCCGTATTAAGACAATAAAAGACCTGAAATATTTCAGTTAGTGTGCAATGAATCTAAAATATATGAATGTTAAATTTTCATCATTACATTATAGAAAATAATGAACTTTATCACAATATGCTAATTTTTTGAGAAGGACCTGTATTTGTTTGTTCTACACCTGATACGCAAGTGAAAAAAAACATTTTGAGAGGCTTATTTTTCTGTCCAGTGCCTCGAGTTTTGCTTTGTAATGCTAGAGGCACTGGAAGAAAACTACCAGCCTTCACTAACAGCTGTGTTGTTCAAATGGATAGTCAAAGTGCCAATGTCGCATTTTCTAAAGGAGATTGTTCTGAAGTACAAAACAAATACAGTAAAAGTACATGTATTTCTTGGCCATGCTAAGTTGTTATCAAACCAAGCTTGTCTATTATGTGTGATATAGAATTAACTACATCATTTATCAAGGATCTATGATGTACAGGGGTTGGACAATGAAACTGAAACACCTGGTTTTAGACCACAATAATTTATTAGTATGACGTAGGGCCTCCTTTTGCAGCCAATACAGTGTCAATTCGTCTTGGGAATGACATATACAAGTCCTGCACAGTGGTCAGAGAGATTCTAAGCCATTCTTCTTGCAGGATAGTGGCCAGGTCACTACGTGATACTGGTGGAGGAAAATGTTTCCTGACTCGCTCCTCCAAAACACCCCAAAGTGGCTCAATAATATTTAGATCTGGTGACTGTGCCGGCCATGGGAGGTGTTCAACTTCACTTTCATGTGCATCAAACCAATCTTTCACCAGTCTTGCTGTGTGTATTGGTGCATTGTCATCCTGATACACGGCACCGCCTTCAGGATATAAGGTTTGAACCATTGGATGCACATGGTCCTCAAGAATGGTTCGGTAGTCCTTGGCAGTGACGCGCCCATCTAGCACAAGTATTGGGCCAAGGGAATGCCATGATATGGCAGCCCAAACCATCACTGATCCACCCCCATGCGTCACTCTGGGTATGCAACAGTCTGGGTTGTACGCTTCTTTGGGGCTTCTCCGCACCGTAACTCTCCCGGATGTGGGGAAAACAGTAAAGGTGGACTCATCAGAGAACAATACATGTTTTACATTGTCCACAGCCCAAGATTTGCACTCCTTGCATCATTGAAACCGCATTTGGCATTGGTATGAGTGACCAAAGGTTTGGCTATAGCAGCCCGGCCGTGTATATTGACCCTGTGGAGTTCCCGACGGACATTTCTGGTGGAAACAGGAGAGTTGAGGTGCACATTTAATTCTGCCGTGATTTGGGCAGCCGTGTTTTTATGTTTTTTGGATGCAATCCGGGTTAGCACCCGAACATCCCTTTCAGACAGCTTCCTCTTGCGTCCACAGTTAATCCTGTTGGATGTGGTTCGTCCTTCTTGGTGGTATGCTGACATTACCCTGGATACCGTGGCTCTTGATACATCAGAAAGACTTGCTGTCTTGGTCACAGATGCACCAGCAAGACGTGCACCAACAATTTGTCCTCTTTTAAACTCTGGTATATCACCCATAATGTTGTGTACATTTCAATATTTTGAGCAAAACTGTGTTCTTACCCTGCTAATTGAACCTTCACACTCTGCTCTTACTGGTGCAATGTGCAATCAATGAAGACTGACTACCAGGCTGGTCCAATTTAGCCATGAAACCTCCCACACTAAAATGACAGGTGTTTCAGTTTCATTGTCCAACCCCTGTGTGTGTATATATATATATATATATATATATTTATATATTTAAAGTATTAATCAATCATCTAAGGGTTCTATCAACAGGCATTGTGTATAAATACAGTGCACACTGCCAGAGAGATGAATTTTCTCTTTCTTATTCATGGGGATTTTTACAATTAATGTTTATGGAGCCGTAGTGCTTTGTGGGATCTAATTGAGAAACCTGTTGGCATGCAAAAATAATTATAATATGCAAATGCTCCTTCTGTATGCTGAAACACCCCCTACCCCACCTAGATGAGATGTGACCAGAAATCCCCAGGGCCATGCAACTTCAGTTTAGGCGTCCACTGGTGGAGAGTGAGCTGACACCGATGAACTCAACCTGTCAATAATTACGCCTGCTCCCTGACAAGAGTCACACAAGGGCACCTAGCTGATCACTGCCAGTGTGCTCTAATTGGTATTTACAGCTTCCTGAGTGACAAAGCTGTGTCACGAAAATGCTCTTGCAGTGGAACGGCTATAGACCAATGTGTTTCTGTGGTATAGACAATAGACGACATTGTTTGTCAGAGATGCTTCAGTTTTATGTTCCAAAATATGCAACAATGTCCTTGTACTTTTAAATTGAGGCAGCCTCCAACATTCGATGAATTAGTGAAACTACTGATAGATTTTCCTTAAATTACATTGGATCTGAAGTGTGTAAACCCTTGTTAAAGTGTTCAGCTTTTGTGATGTCAAAATTTAGACCATGTTAAATAATTTCCTACCATGTGGGGTGTTCTCCGAGCCTGTTGAATGTGACATGTACTCAATCCGAAAGCGAGGTGACAGAAACACGAAAGGGGATTATTCTGAACTCACGTTTGATCTCGAGAGGGTATGCGAGATTTCCCGTCTGACATCTGAATGTTCGTGAGTGAAATCTGTTCGTGTTTGGTGTGTTGTGCTTGCCGTTTGGCTTGACACCACACACTGTAGGACCAAACCTGTAACACCTATGATTGTTTTATCGTAGCTTTAGGGTAATAAAATACAACATTTTAAAAGAGAATATTAAAAGTGTAGTCTGTTAAAATGTTTCTGACTTTTAGCTCTTGTGCTATAGTCTGATAAACAACAAAATTATCATGTTATCATCACAACTGGTCCAATAAAACACACTTTGTTTTAACTTTACCTGACAGATTGTAGCGCACTTTAGTATGTGAACTTGTGTTAGAGGACAGTTCTCTGAGAGAGAGAACATGTTCTTTGTATCACTTAAATTATTGGGTAAGTAAACGCCTTATAGATATCACTGTATGATTTTTAGCTTGTGTTCCTTAATCAAATTTTAACATGGACTTTCATCTCAAGCTTGCAATTTTGAGGCTGCAGAAGGACCTTCTACTTCCAGTGAATGTTAAGATACAGATTGACACCTGAACTCCTAGTTTTTATTCTTCAAAGTTTCAAAGATGATCCGAGATGCCTCCAGGTGCATGTCCACCCTAATCTGTAACTCTGGATGCAATCCATTTGGAAGGCGGCAGCAGTACAAAGCAGCTACAAAGTGATAAATAGAGACAGCAACTTTCAGTTCCTGTTTGATTCCTGCTGTGTTTTCTTATTTTTAGGCATTTTTAACTCTAGCAGCTTAATGCTTCAATATTATTTCTGCTTTTATAATCTAACGGATCTCTGTTGTGACTATGTGAACCATTAAAAGTATTTTTTTAGACACAGCAGCTTTCCTCTAGCACCAGTTTGAGCTTGAAAAACACAGGTTAAAAAGACACGTGTAACATTAATTAATTCCCGTCTCTGTTCTGTCCTCTTGACAACTCCCTTTGTTGTTTTGTAGTATGTTAATCTATGTGTGCATACATGTGCTGTTTTCAATTGAGTATATGTGTGGGTAGCGTGTCTTTAATCTACTACCATATGTAGGCTCTGTGTATAAAGATGTTGCATTAGAGAACATCTGCATTGTTTTAAATAAAAATTGTATATTATTGTTTTTTTGGATTGGTGCAATGTGATAAATATGTGTTCAAATTTAGAGATCAAGTAAATAAAACACGTATGGACCTGTTTGAATACAGTAGATAATGTTACACAAGTTGGTGGTGTTATATTTTTCTGTAGTTTGTCGATGTTTTCGGCTCACTAGTAGACGTACCTTCCTGGGTGCAGATGATTGTTTAATCAGTGAAAGGAGACACAGGCATGTGGAGCAAAGCTGTTTTAGTGCAGATTCTGATGCAATTTAGCATCAGTGAAGTTTACATGCAGTCTCATGGATCTAGGTCTCATATTAATTTTGGCTTTTGCATTATTTATTGGAAATGTTCTCTTTCCAGGGTGCAATGATTATACAAGGTTCAGCTTTAGCGATTTTTAAAAAAGGAGTTTGGTACACAAGTTTGAATTTGTTACGGACTTTGTCGAATCACCAGGGTCAAAATTATACATACAGACTCAATTACATATTAACACTGCACTAATATTTGGTTACATGTCCCTTTGGAAGTTGTACCATGACCACGTGCCTTTTCTAGCCATCAGGGACATCTGGCATAATTCTGACTGGATATTTGACTACTCATTTTTAATTTAAGTGTTGACTGGCACCCAGTAAAGTTTAAGTTTGTACCATCAGACCCAAACTGTCATCCTCAGAGAAATTTGGTTATGACAATTAGGAACAATGCAAGAACCACAAAGACACAAGCTGATTAGAAAGGAACCCTCATATTCCTAATGCCTAATCGACTGTGAATTTAAAGTACAAACTTTAGTAAACCCTTCTGCAAGCTTTATGCGAACACTTTTCACCCTGAATTTTGAGCTTAGAAGGGAATTTCCTTTAAAATACATTTTCAATATGGCTTGGAGCAAAGATTTCTGTATTCTCAGTTAATAAAAGATGTCTCCATGGTAAATCCTGGCAGTATCAAATGTATGCCAAAGCTTGATTTGTGACTCAAAGCACAGTTGTGAGCTGGGGCTTTGTGGGATCTGGGATTGCATAAATCTCTGTGAAAACTAATTTCATGATGAGAATAAGTTAATACTGACATAATTATATTAACTTTTAATTTATAGATGACTCTGGGGTTGGCTATGTCTATTACAGTAAGTCATTATTGCCAAATTAGGATTTGGTTCTGTATTTCTTTTTTTCCTTGCATTGTAGGGATTTAACACTTTCTTTCTTTGTTGTTGTTTTTTTTATAATATTGATTGCATACTGTTACCCAACAAAATTACTAAAATGTTTTTTATTTTTTTTATTTTAAAAGTTTCTATCAAGTAGGATGTTTAGCATCTATAACAGAGTCTAACTGATACATTAGCAAAATGTTTATCCGATGATATCAAAAGAGATGAACTGAGAATTAGACTTGAAACGATGACTGGCTAGTCCAAAAATCTAAAATCCAATCTTTTACCGATCAGTGCATGCTTCATATCTAAGCAGTCCCAGGTCGTGCTAACAACACTCTTCGGGGAGGAAGCTGTTGCTGCAGAGCAAAAGACTCAAAGTGAACTATTTTCAGGTTTTAAACTGAAGTCAGAGGAAATGTAAAAAGCTGTTTTAATGAAAAATCCATTTTCTACAATATTCTGAGACATTTCTGTGGTCCATTCAGACTGTGAGAGAGGCTCAATACAGTATAGGAAAGCATTTCTGTTTTATCTTTTTGAGTTGAGGAAATCTCAGAGTTAAGGTAAGGATCTGCATGTTCTAGAGAATACACACGGACTCTGTTATTCCACTAAAGCCAGCTATGGTAACCTCACTAAACATGGTTAGCTAAGATGCTAAAGACTGTTTAAAATGTCAGCCCTGTACTGCTATGTATTCAATCCTGTTTTAAAGTGAATGCTGTCTCACATTTGTGTCCTAATGTTGCCTCTGCTGCTAATATACAGGTCCTTCTCAAAATATTAGCATATTGTGATAAAGTTCATTATTTTCCATAATGTCATGATGAAAATTTAACATTCATATATTTTAGATTCATTGCACACTAACTGAAATATTTCAGGTCTTTTATTGTCTTAATACGGATGGTTTTGGCATACAGCTTATGAAAACCCAAAATTCCTATCTCACAAAATTAGCATATCATTAAAAGGGTCTCTAAACGAGTTATGAACCTAATCATCTGAATCAACGAGTTAACTCTAAACACCTGCAAAAGATTCCTGAGGCCTTTAAAACTCCCAGCCTGGTTCATCACTCAAAACCCCAATCATGGGTAAGACTGCCGACCTGACTGCTGTCCAGAAGGCCACTATTGACACCCTCAAGCAAGAGGGTAAGACACAGAAATAAATTTCTGAACGAATAGGCTGTTCCCAGAGTGCTGTATCAAGGCACCTCAGTGGGAAGTCTGTGGGAAGGAAAAAGTGTGGCAGAAAACGCTGCACAACGAAAAGAGGTGACCGGACCCTGAGGAAGATTGTGGAGAAGGGCCGATTCCAGACCTTGGGGGACCTGCGGAAGCAGTGGACTGAGTCTGGAGTAGAAACATCCAGAGCCACCGTGCACAGGCGTGTGCAGGAAATGGGCTACAGGTGCCGCATTCCCCAGACCTGGACTACAGAGAAGCAGCACTGGACTGTTGTTCAGTGGTCCAAAGTACTTTTTTCGGATGAAAGCAAATTCTGCATGTCATTCGGAAATCAAGGTGCCAGAGTCTGGAGGAAGACTGGGGAGAAGGAAATGCCAAAATGCCAGAAGTCCAGTGTCAAGTACCCACAGTCAGTGATGGTCTGGGGTGCCGTGTCAGCTGCTGGTGTTGGTCCACTGTGTTTTATCAAGGGCAGGGTCAATGCAGCTAGCTATCAGGAGATTTTGGAGCACTTCATGCTTCCATCTGCTGAAAAGCTTTATGGAGATGAAGATTTCATTTTTTAGCACGACCTGGCACCTGCTCACAGTGCCAAAACCACTGGTAAATGGTTTACTGACCATGGTATCACTGTGCTCAATTTGCCTGCCAACTCTCCTGACCTGAACCCCATAGAGAATCTGTGGGATATTGTGAAGAGAACGTTGAGAGACTCAAGACCCAACATTCTGGATGAGCTAAAGGCCGCTATCGAAGCATCCTGGGCCTCCATAAGACCTCAGCAGTGCCACAGGCTGATTCCCTCCATGCCACACCGCATTGAAGCAGTCATTTCTGCCAAAGGATTCCCGACCAAGTATTGAGTGCATAACTGTACATGATTATTTGAAGGTTGACGTTTTTTGTATTAAAAACACTTTTTTTTTATTGGTCGGATGAAATACGCTAATTTTGTGAGATAGGAATTTTGGGTTTTCATGAGCTGTATGCCAAAATCATCCGTATTAAGACAATAAAAGACCTGAAATATTTCAGTTAGTGTGCAATGAATCTAAAATATATGAATGTTAAATTTCCATCATGACATTATGGAAAATAATGAACTTTATCACAATATGCTAATATTTTGAGAAGGACCTGTAAATGAATATTGACTGCTGAGGACAGGGATGGTAGAAAAACATTTCCAATGCTATTCTCATGTCTCCTTATATTATAGTTCTTAAGGAGATATCGGAATCTGCTAAAATCAACATCGAGAGGTCAAAGCGTCACACTAAATTTCTAGTTGTCAACCAACATTTCTGTCTCTGGTCTGTGCAGATTGTTGCCCATGCTTTACTCAGTTCTTGGTACACTTAATTATCCACATATTGAAAGAAACATTTTTACCAGGGTCAAACTGTTAAAGTAGCTCATAAGTAATTACTTATGTAGCAAAGAGGGAAACAAAAACAAAAGACATATTTGAGCTTCTGTTGCTTAATTATTTTCCCTGTGAAACCATCTTTAGAATGAGCACCATCATCACAAAAACATAAAGCTCCTAGTTTTTTCATTCTCCCTCCAGCATTTAAATAAAGGTATTTTGTGTGTTTGTTTTTCCACCCACTAAAACAAACCTTTAATACAGAGTAGTTATGACTCATCATTGTCCATAGGAAGACCTGCTTAGTTCCCATTCTGTCTGCACTGAGATGTACAGTATTTACTAAATCAAAGGCACATTATAGTCTTTTGTTATCGGAAAAATTTATATGGAGATAATACTTCTGCAAAACTTGCTTTGAAAGTTGTATTAGGCGATTATCAATATTAATATGCATACTAGAATAAAAAAAAAAACAAACAGCTACTGACTAATTTTTCATGCTTGTGTGAATTTTTAAGGTTGATAAAGTTTTGAAAACAATTCTGCTCTGGATGGTATTAATTTCTGAATTTTGTTTTGATTGTCTGACTTTGTGATTCTTGTTGTTTATAAACTTAGGGCTCTAACTCTAACTAGGTAATTAAGGTCAAAGATATCTTGTTGTCCATTGGCAAACCATATGTTACATTAACATATGTAATTTTAGTAGATTGGTTTCTTTTACTCACTTAAAAGGTAGTGAAATGGCTTGATGCAGTTCATACAGCATTGAGACATATTGTTTCCCTCTGCTTCTGAGCTACCTTAAAAACCCTGGCGATTTTTTCTCTTTATAATACCATGAGACACAGTTTCATAAAGAGTTCCTCAGGTTTGCCAACTTAGCCACTGTAGACTAATCAGAGCATAATGAGCCTAGCAGGATAAAGGCCCTAAAGCTAAAACTATTTCCAACTAGGGCATACATGTTTAATGCTGTGCAAACAAAATATCCCTAATTTCTTTATGCTCCCAAGGAGCCAGACTTTGTTGTTATATTTTAAAGGGCTCTTTGTGAATAGTTCCCATGGCTTTCTGAAAGTCTTCTTAAAGTTTTTACTTTGGATTTTCCCTAAGTGTGTTCTTAAAAAGGGAGGATCCTAGAAAATTGAGGGACAGAAGAAGAAGAATCTATCTGCTAAAAATGAATTCAAGTCTTTAAAATATAGGATTTATTCCAGCAAAGACCTGAAGCAGGACCTGGCAGATGCATCTTCCTGCAGTTGATCTTCAAATTTAACTTAATTTAATTTTTGGCTAATAGCAAAAATGTCTAGCAAACGTATTTGCAACCCCTGAACCTTTTTATTATCTTTGACATGTCTCAACTGCAAAATTCAGGGTATTTTATTGACACTTTAGAAAGTAGAAAGAAGATTAAACTCAATTTTTACAAAAGCTTTATATTCAACCCCCTGAGTAGAAGACCTTTATTACAGCCCCAGGACGTTTGGTGAACGTCTATCAGCTTTCCCATCTGAAGACAAACATATTTGCACATTCTACTTCAAAAAAACAGCTCAAGGTCAGTCAGTTTGGGGATTGGGGATTGTCTGTGAACAGCATTTCTCAAGTCCGGGCACAGATTCCCAACTGGATATAGGCCTGGATTTTGAGCCCAGTCCACATTCTCAAATCTTTTGCAGTCTCTAACAGCTTTTCTTCCAGTATTGTCCTGAATTTAGCAACATCTTTTTGTGCTTAGAAACAGATGCAGACTAGAAGATACAGGTTTCCTTGATTTATTATGGGCACAACCTCAAAGAGCAACCCCTAACCCTAAACCCATCTTGAACCCTTCAGATGTTGACAAATCCCAGGTCAGTTGGACATTGTTATTTCATCTCTGTTTTAATTGTATGTATCATTTTTTTGTCTTTTAAATAATGTTTTGTTTTAATGTTTTAAATTGTATGCTCTGTCATTGTGAAGCACTGTGTCATCTATATCTGTGAAAGTGCTATACAAATTAAAATTATTTGCTTACATTGGCTCTGTAAAGAGCATTGAACTTACAGCCCAAGGTGGTGAAACAATCTTTAAGTACGGAAAAGGCGATACAATGAGACGGTGACACAGCTGGAAAATGTAACTTACTCTAATGCAATGGCTCATTAATTTACATAACAGGACTTAATGTTTCACATAATTTACGTTATTTTCTTCACATTTACATCAACATAAAAAGTATTTTTAGACACACCAAGAAACATGGCAAGATAAGAAAAAAGCTTGAAAGCAGCTTAAAATGGGTTTAAAATGAAAGAAAATGGATTTGTATACATTTGCGAGCATACATTTTTTGACAACTAGCAGTGTTTTTGCTGAATTGAATTTTCTTCCTAAAATGTTTATTATTTTGCAGGTTTTATACATTAAGTAGTTGTACGAGAAGCCTTTTTGTCTCCACAATGCAGTCTATAGCCATTTGTTTCACTATTCCGTATGCTTGTGGGTGTTTGGCATTTGTCAGCATATAAATTGCTAAATTGACTGTACTTCCTTAGGAAACTTAGGAAGGCCGAGCTATATTGCCATATGTTTTGTTTTTTACCTCTACATAGGAGGGATATTTAGCATCCAAACTGGAAACTGAGCAAACCTGCCTGGGATGTACACAGACCAAGACAGGGAGCTCTAGCAGGGAGTAATTACAACTTCTCAGAACATTACCGGTACCCATGAAGCAATAATCAATTATTTCAGAGAGGTCATGTGTCTTTGTAGAGCCCAAAGGGTGCTGAAAGACAAAAGCTACTTCAGCCACGGTCTCTGCACCCTGCTGATGTTTGAAAAATCATGAGGAAGTGACCGCTGCCCTAACACCAGACTATATTTTCTGAAGCTATAAAAGGTAAAGGGATCTGGAAAAAATCCTGTTAAAATACATGTTATTTGTTTATTTCATTCTTTGCAAGAGTATTTATACCCTTTGATTTTGTTTTATCAGTAGCCTTAGGATTTTATGTATTAGACCAACACAAAGTCCCAATGAGTCTTAATGACCCTTTAGGAAACATTTGCACTTGTGTTGGAATTATGATTCTGAGAATATTATTTAATATTAATATTTTATCAAATAATATTTTGGTCTGTTAAGGGTTGTCCTGTAAATACCAGCCCATTAAGGCGATGGTATTAGGACAAAATAGAAAGGTGTGAGACGAGCTCTGACATTATTGAACAGCATAAACTCTGTACACACATGGAATGAATTCACACAATTTCTTAAAATACAAGAATTTATTAACAAAAATAAGTCAACTCAAAGTCAAACATATTCCAATCAACAAACTCTTTACTATGCTAAAACAATCCAACTAAACTACCAAGCAGAATTAAAGAATAGGGAAGACTAATGGGCTATGTACAATATAAACAAGTTGATTAAAGATGATTGAAAACCATGACCAAAATAGTGATGCAACATTACGATGCAATGCTATTTATGTTTGAGGACCAAGGATTATCTTGAAGAATCTGGAAGTGAAGTTAAGTTAGTCTTGGAACCAACTTAAACAATAATTGGCATACCTTTAGACAACCATTCACAATGCAAGATCAGGTAAAATATTATTTTAATAAAATAATGTTATAAATGATGATCTACTGAATAAAACCAACCTTCTGGATGACTAATTAGCGGTGTCTAATTAGCTGCCTTTACTTATTGAAATAATATTTGAAGAAATATTATTAAGGGAGTATTTTGGAAAAGAGCCAAATCTTTCTGGAGAAATGGGGCTTAATGGTGTTTACTTAGTTATCAAATCTAATAAATGATGTTCACGGACTATTATTCACTAGCTTGAAAACTAACAACCTTTCTGTTAAATACTCTTTAGTAGCAAGAAAGCAAGCACGTGTCCTTAGCTGTTAGCAGTTAAGCTAACAAAGAAGCGGATAGCTTAGCACCAGAAACAAACACATACCTTTAAAATACCAGGGTTAATATAAGGGTTAAAATGCATAAGCGCGGACGGCAAGTTATGATCAATGTTCTGTTTAAAATTACCCTTTAAATAAAGTTTGTCTTAACTTTAAAAACATACAAAGAACACAAACCGGGCACATGTGCTGCAGATAGCCTGCTAGCACCAAAATAGCCGAGTTTCACACAAACAAACCAAACTTCATAAATGACAAACGTTCAGATCATTTCATCCTAAATCTGACTCTGCCCAAAACACTTAACCTCATGAACCGTGGTGAGGAAACGTTGTCCAAGGGCGAAGTTCGAAGAAAGTATCCACAGTCAACAAGCGGTTAGCTCGGTAGCTTCGTGGGGAGTTGAAGGTGCGTTCGCTCTGAACAAAAGGGTTAGCTCCGGAACTGTAGCTGGGCGGCCCGTCCTGTCCGCTCCTATAGGGCTCGGAGAGAAAGTCAAGCAATGCTTGTACCTTAATTACCCCCGTTCATGAATGAAAATACCAGATACGCAGACAGTATTTCATTCGTACTCATCTTTGCATATGATCAATGATCGTATGACACTCTTGGATCCAGTTTTAAGAGTTTATGTCTGTTTGCCAGCACAGAGACATCAGCGCGCTGGGCCTCCCCTGACCGGTCCCACTAGAGGCCGTGTGGAAAGAGGGCGGATGTAGCCGCAGCTGTGGTTTTATTTGGGTAGTGGCGTGACAGGAAGTCCACAGATATCCCGTTTCCTGGCTGTGCCGGAAGAAGGTTAATGCCCTTTATTTTGAAAAGTTCCAGAAGAGTTCGTACCGGAGTTTAATGTTGAAATCCATGGCGGTCCCAACACTTGTATACATCTTTAGGTTATTTATTTCTAACATTTCTTTAACCTTAATATTTCCCCCTATATTAAATACATTTTTGCTGCAGAAAAATGTGAAAAATAAAGATAAATCAATCTGGCATCTGTTAGTAAGACAATGTGAGCTTATGAACTTTCACTCAATGTGACTTCCATTAACCATTGGGCTCCTGCATTGTGCGGTGATTCTGTTGTGAACTATCAGCAAATGTCCAGCACTTTTTCTCTTGTATTTTCCTCTCTGCTTTGTGCACTGGTCACAAATCGGCACAGATCTATAAATATGACTCGGGAATCCATGCTGATGCATGCGTGACAAACGGCCCAACTTAATGATGTAATCAATATTAGATTTTTTTTCTTTCTCTAGGGATAGGTTTTCCGAACTAGCCATGGCTATAAACATTGTGATCCAGGCATCAGATTGTTTTTTGGGGTAATGATCTATGTTTATTGTATCTGTCCCTATAAAATAAACATTAAATAAAAAAATGCATGTACCAAATAAGAGAATAGGGTTTGATCTCCTAATTTTTTTCACTCTATTCAAATATAACTTAATTTGGTAATGGACAAATTGAACTGCTATCTGCAACTTTAGCAGTAGCAGGCAACTTAACAAACCCAACTTCAAATGGCTGGACTTTTTCCAGCACTTAACATTTCAAATGCTAAATAAATGTATCCTAAAATATATCCACAGGTGTCTAAGTAACTTGTGGTTGTTTATTCATGTGGTTATAGCTTTGATCAAATAGCTGAGAATATTTAATGCATTTCTTTATTAAGAAATAAATGGGGCTGCAAATGTTAACTTCCCCCTTGCCACTTGGGCGAAAAAACAAAGAAGGATAAGGCTCTCACCATAGTTTCCTAATTGGATTTAGGTCTCGACTATGATTGGGCCATTCTATATAATACATACTGTAAATATACTTTGATCCAATCCATTCCACTCTTGCTCTGCCTGTATGTTTTGAGTATTTCTCCTGCAGGAAGGTTAACCTTCATCCCAGTCTCAAATAATTTGCAGCCTCTAACAGGTTTGCTTCCAGAGTTGCCTTGTATTTAACTCAGTCTATTGGTGTTTAACTTATAGCTAATAAAAACAGACACAGAGTTGCAGATACAATATTTATGTGATTTATTCTGAGCACATTTCCAAACAACAGATACCAGATGAATCAACAACGTAGTGAATTATAGTTTTTCACACAAAACACTTTTGTAAAGTTTGCAAAGCTTTGCCTGAAATTTACACATACACATGAATGCTACTTGACTATTCTTAAACTTTAAACCCTTTAGTTGTTGACAAATTCTTTTTCAGTGGGACATTTAGCTATAACTTGGTCCAGTTTAGGTAACATCTGCTTGGAATACTTAGCAAAGATACCTTATTATTTTGGGAATTAGCCCGATATATCTCTTAAAAACTAAAATTTGTGAAACTGTTCCAGTGATTAAGTGTATTCTAACACAACCATCTTCCCATGAACTCTTACAACCTTCCCTGGCCCTGCTGAAGAGAAGCATTATTACAGCTTGATGCTGCTCCCACCAACTCTAGCTGTATGTTTATGGTAAGAGTTACTAACTACAACCCTCCAGTCCCTTCACAAACACGGGTGATTCAAAAAGCTGAATTACCTCCTCAGCATGTCGTCAAGTTCTTGAAGCTTGTTAACGAGCCATTTATTTAATCTGGACAAGGAAACCATCTAAAACTTGGAGGACACCGGCTCTTAAGGACTGGTGTTGGCCACCCCTTTTTTAGGCTTATATTTCTTCTGCAATGACTTTTTTCAAACCAATCTTTTCCTTCCGCTTCACAATCATGTGCTACTTAGTAGGTTTATCACATAAAATCCCAATAACTCCACAAGATGGCGCCGCAGATGGTCGCCTCGGCGTGCTGGTGCGCATTTTGTACTGTATTGCACCGACTACGCCAAAACAAATTCCTTGTATGTCCAAAAACGTACTTGGCAATAAAGCTTTTCTGATTCTGATTCTGATTCTGAATAAAACAGTTATGAGTTTAGCATGACAAAACATGAAATGGTTCAATGAATATGAAAACACTGTAGTTCCTGAGCATAAACAATACAAATTGAAGCTTAAAATTGTTTGTGAAAGCAATTTATTTATAAGATGTTGTTCACTTGAATGACTAGTACCAACGGATATACCTAAACTCTAGTTTAATTTGTGCCCTCACCTGTTTTCCACTTATTGAATTTAGTGACCAGCACTAATATTAAGCAATAAACTAAATTTGAGATGGAGCTGCCCTTTTCATTTAATTCATTTGGCCAGTTTTACATCTATTCATGTCAACCTCGTACCATCTTTGCACCCATTAGGACTGAAGCATTGCTTTTTGAGTAGCTCATTTTCATCCTAATGCAATTCAAAGACCTACATTTTGCACAAGAGTTGCTGTGGCAACAAAGTTTTCCCCCTCTCCCAGAGATGCTGAGAGATTTGTGGAGTATCCTTTATGGTGTGGCGGAAAGTGCACAGGTACAGATGGTCCAGAGAGAAACCATGAGCTTTGTGTCCTAGTTAGCATTGGAATACTAACACGATTAAGCAAGGTCACTAATGTATCAAAGTTTAACAGAATGTAACTAGCGCTCTCATAAAGGGAATTTAATGCACAGAAAGAATGAGGTGTACTGCACCCACCAACTCTCGCTCGCTGGGTCACACTCTGCTGCCAGCAATAGAAGTGTTGCAAAAAAATTTGTCTGGGGGGGCAGTCATAAATCATTCAATACCAAGTGTGTGTTTTTCTGCACAAGCGGTAGGCACAACTTCACAATATATGGAACTGATTGCAGAAAATGACTGTGTCTGCATGTTGTACTCCACCTGTCTAGTCTGAGAAAGTTACATCTCAATGTGCAGAGTCAGAACAAGGTGAGAGAAAAGTGCACACACAAACCAAGTAAAGGTCTGGTCTCAGTTTCTCTTCTCAACACAGCCTAATGGTCAAGAGGGGTGTAGAATGAAGTTGAACCAGTGCTGTCAGTATAGAGTAAATTTGATCAGCAGTCTCTGATAAAACTCTCCCACTGGTCGGAATTTGTGGTTCAAGCTGTTCCGCTGGCCTCAGATAGTGATATCATAGGAACCCAGATTTTAATGAGAGCTCTGATTGGGTGGCAGTATTCTGCGGCTAACAAGATGCACTGTCGTCTGTCTGTTAGTAGCCAACTAGTCTGTATGTGTGCAACAGTGTCTGGCAATTTCAATTTAGGTCAAATGATAGCAGAGTTCTTGTAGTCTTATTTGTCTCACTGCATCAAGAGATCATTTTTTTCTTAATAAAGACATGTGAATAAGGGAGAAAAAAACTAGCAGATTCCAACTTTTTAATGAAATTTCATGTGATATTTACTGCATGGATCGTGCCACAAGATGTTTGAAAAATCAAATCCTATTTATAACTATAGGCAATGTGCACATGAAATACCTTTGCTTTGACCATTTTAGTATGGTGGACATATGGGGGTGGGGGGATTTGTTAGCGCCACTGATAAAGGTGTGTAAAAAGCCATAAAATGAATTATTATTTTAGGCAGTAGCAATATGACTATTTATCTACCCATTGTCTTCACCTGCTTGGCCTTGCAGGGCTGCAGGAGGACTGGCGCTCATCTTCAATAGTCATTTGTCGTGAGGAAGAAGCATAATGTAACTGAACATTTTAGAAAAATCATTCCTTTAATTTGAGTACATTTATTTATGGGGACAAATCTCATAATTATTCTTATTGTTTTTAACAAAATCACTAATGGGACAATTAATGTCACAAAAATTAATGTTACAACTCAGTCTTCTCGAATAATGTTTTTCAAGATTGGTTCATACAGAGAGAGATCTTAGAACATTCCTCTCAAGATCAATGGTTTCCAACCATTGGATAAATGACCAGTACCACTATCGGGGTGGGACCCTTATAATTCTTAAAAAGAGTCCACCAAATGAATCCTTGTCCCAGGATTTTAAAAGGTTCTTGCCACTCAGGGCCTAATCAAAGAGAAATAGGCCCATAGCATCACAGATCCTCCACCATACTTAACAGCCGGCATGGGGTGCTTTGGCACATATTTATAATTAGTTTCACTTCAAAACAAAATAGAGTGTAAAAGAACTCCATCTTAGTGTTACTTTACCGAATCACACAGTTCCAGTTCAGGTCAACTCCACATGCCAATGTTTGCAATTATGGGACAGAAAAGGTTTTTCTGTGGCATCACTCCTAAACAGCCAGTTGGCATTTGGATGGCAATATGCTACTTTTTTTCTGCCCTACTCTAGCAATGAGTTTTAGAGATTTTTTTTTCACCTCTCTTATCATCCAGCTCACTGTGTGTGGTAGCAGGATACATTCAAATCCTTATCTATCCTAGTGGCCAGTTACCAAAGGAAATGTGCCTGTTTTTTATTTCATATTTATACCCCATGGAAACAAAAACTAATGGGTAACCAAAGAAAAGTTCATAGAAACTCTCACCAGTTTAAATGAGTAAAGCACAAGTGAAAAAATGTTTGTTTGTTTCTTTTTAAACATGTGACTTTTTTCCACTGAATAGATATACTCTGGTTTAAGATTGGATTAAAAATGTATGTGGGATTATGCTTCTAAAATAAAATATGAATTTATTTTAATTCTATTTGTACATCTATAACAGGGGTGCCAACAAATTTGTCCATGTCTGTAAATAAAGACGCTGTAAAATTAAAGCGGATAAACTGTCACAAATACCAAAAGACCCAGAAAATCCTTAGCTTACTCTTCTTCAGTCAATTAGAATAATTATACCGAACATGGCTGCTGACTGGCACTCTAGAGCTAGATGAGGAGAAAAAAAATCATTTTGCAAGATAGATGGAGTGGCAGGCTGCAGAAGCCCATGTGTCACTCTGTAAACCTAGACAGGAAAGTAAGTTGGCATCTTGCAACTTAATCAGCATTAACAGGCTCTCACATCAGCAATCAAGCTTAAGGCATTAGCAGTTAAGGTTGATGCCGAAGAGGCTAAAACAACTGGCAAAATGGCATCGGCACATATTGGTTTATGTTTCAAAGGGGTCTCTTATTGTTACTACAGCCAAGGATCACTTTTTACCCCTGTCACCAGAGGCATGTTCTAACAGAGGTTGAGATCAATACCTCTAAATGGGAATCAGATATTCAGAACTTCCCTAAAACCTGAGAACCATTTATTAGGTCCTTCAAGAGACAGATTCAAATCAAGACATATTGCCTTTGTTTTCAAGTTTGCTCTTTGTTGCTGTGATTTACATGACAGGTTCCTGTCTAATTTTTCTCAGAAGAGGCAGAACATGAAAAGGTTATAAAAATCCTCAAGCTCTGCTTGACAAGTGCCCTTTTTCTTGCTTTAATTTCCCAACCTGGTGTGAAATACAAAGACTGGGGAAAAACAAATACACTTTGTTGGATGATGGTATGGTTACCTATTTTAGGCACTATGATCATCCAAGCTATTATATGACATGGTGGTGATGCACGCAAAAAAACCATTCTGTTATTTTCATTAAAAAGGATGTCTCTGCACATAGGCTTCTTGTGGTGCAGGCACAGCCTTTCATCATCTCAGGTGCCATTATTTCAGCAAAATTCTATTTCATTTTGTGATTGATGGTTCCCTGGCAGTCTTGGTCAGACTCTGGATGTTTGCAGCAGGCTCTCATAAAGGCTATGATGCTATTTATTAATTCAAAGATCTCTTTTTTTTCATTCACCATTTCTCATTTCTTTCTCTGTCTGCCTCTCACACAGTGCCTGAAAAATAATCACCAATGGACCGGCTGGTTCTGTGCGTGCTGCTGTGTGCAGCTCTGGTGAAAGGCTACAGCTGCCCCGGCCGGTGCATCTGCCAGCACCTCTCGCCCACTCTGACCTTGCTTTGTGCAAAAACAGGGTTGCTATTCGTGCCCCCCACCATTGACCGCAAGACAGTGGAGCTGCGACTTACAGACAACTTTATCACCATCATCCGCAAGAAGGACTTTCTCAACATGACCAGCTTGGTCCACCTCACCCTATCCCGAAACACGATCAGCCAGATCGTCCCCCATGCCTTTCTAAGCCTGCGCTCACTGAGGGCTCTCCACATGGATGGGAATCGACTCAGCATCATAAAGAGCGATCACTTCAAGGGCCTCAGCAACCTGCGGCACCTCATTCTGGGAAACAACCAGATCCACCAAGTGGCCCCAACTTCCTTTGACGTGTTTGTCTTCACTATTGAGGACTTGGATCTTTCCAACAACAACCTGCGCAGCCTTCCATGGGAAGCCATAGCCAGAATGACCAATATTAACACACTCACCTTGGACCACAACCTAATTGATCACATTGAAGCAGGAACTTTCACTCTGCTAACTAAACTGGTCCGCCTGGACATGACCTCTAATCGTTTACAGAAGCTTCCGCCAGACAGCCTGTTCCAGCATGCTCAGGTCTTGTCCGATGCTAAGGGCTCCAGCTCATCCACCCTGGCTGTTAGCTTTGGCGGGAATCCTCTTCACTGCAACTGCGAGCTGCTGTGGCTGCGTCGGCTAACTCGGGAGGACGACTTGGAGACCTGTGCCTCGCCGGAACACCTCTTGGACAAATATTTCTGGTCTATACAAGAGGAGGAGTTTATCTGCGAGCCCCCGCTGATCACCAAATATTACGCCTCTAAGCCCTATGTCATGGAGGGGCAAGGTGTAACTTTAAAGTGCAAAGCCATGGGGGATCCAGACCCAGACATTCACTGGAGGTCACCAGATGGCAAGCTGGTGCATAACAACTCTCGCACCATCCTGTATGATAACGGCACCCTTGATATTCTCATCACTACGCTGAAGGACAGCGGGTCATTTAACTGCGTGGCTTCCAATGCTGCAGGTATCGCCACAGCTGCTGTCGAGATCAGCATGATCCCCTTACCCTTGTTCGTTAACAACACAGGCCACATGCGTGAGGACCCCGGCCTTTCTGACATCACCACCTCCTCTAAAGCCGGCAACGACACAAAAGGCTACGACAAGCATGACAGGAGGGTGCTGGTCACGGAGCTGACCTCTTCCTCCGCCGTGATCCGCTGGCCATCTGAACGCCACATCCCCGGTATCAGAATGTACCAGATTCAGTACAACAGCACAACAGATGACACTTTGGTGTACAGGTAAGCCAGGGTGGAGGTGGGATGAATACCAAGAGAGTTTGAATCCCCTAAATATTATGTTAACTGTCAATTTGCAGATCCTTACAGATGCACATTGGTGAAGTAACCAAAAAAAAAAAAAAAATCCAAACTCCTACAGAGTAGTCATAGTAAAAAGAAAGAAACTCAAGTGGCATTAAATTGCCTCAGTGTATGGCACACATTGGCTGCAAAACTGAGTGGTTTGTTGCAAACACATAAATTGGATTGCAAGTCCAAGTACCCTAAACAATCAAATGGTCTTAATCAGCATCATTAGAAAGTAATATGACAGCAACAATAACACAATAAGTATTGCACTCCATATAACTGTATCATTAGAGCGTGTTGGAAATAATTGACTGCAGCACAGAAGGAAATTAGAAAAACTGTGTAAAGCCAGGATTTGTTGTAGAGGGTTCAGGTTATTTGCCTTTTGCAAATTAAAAGCAGAACTAACACATTATAATGACATAATAATTAAGTTAAAACAATGAAAGAACAGACTAGCCTTGAGAGGATTAATAAGCTTTAGGTTTACAAATTTGCTTTCATTTTGGCATTTTTCTCTCTTTCATACCCAAAAAATTACAAATTGTTGTTTAAATCTTTAGTAATTTGCTTCCTGAGTTAAAAAATTGAGATATTAAAACTTAAGTAGCACAGATATCCCGGATACAGTGCTTTGCATAAATGTTTTACCCTTTTATCTTTTTCACATTTTGACATGTTCTAACCACAGACTTCAAAACATTTTTTAGGATTTTTATTTGACAAATGTTTTTCTTAAGAATAAAAATGTGTTTGATATGCATTTGTGTTACAACAAAATACATGCAATAACAGTCATAATCCTTTTGAGATATGTTTCTACCAGCATAGTCAGAAAAGATGGGAACTATAAATAAACATTTTGAACAAAGGTTTTGCTAAATACAATTTTTTCAGTTGGATTAAAATCTGGACTTTGACCGGACCATTCTAACAGATAAACATGATTTGATCTAAATTATTCCATGGTAGGTTTTGCTGTATGTTGTGGATTGTTGTCCTGCTGGAAGGTGAACCTCTGCTCCAGTCTCAAGTTTTTCAGAATTGCCCTGTATTTACCTCTATCTGTCTTCCTATGAACTCTGACCAACTGTCCTGTTCCTGCTGAAGAAAACCATCCCAAAAGCATGATGCTGTCACCTCCAGGTTTCATTGTGGGGATGTTTGTGTTCAGTGCAGTCTTAGTTTAACTCTATTATTATTTAACTCTATCAAACAACCTCATACTGAAGTTGCAAAACCACTTTTGTATATATGTATATTGTATATATGTATTTATGGACATAAGGATATATGCAGAATATATCTTATAACACAAAAAAACAAAAAAGAAACCCAGAGGGCAAAGTGTACCGGAGTCAAATTCCTTGTTTGTTGTATGTACGAACTTGGCAATAAAGCTGATTCTGATTATTAGTTTGACTCTATCTACCAAGGTGACTTCCGAAGGCAGTTTGTTGCATTGGATTATATTTAGGTGCATCCGTTTTGTTTTTTTTCGGGTTTTTACTTGTAAAAACTTGGAATATTTTCCTTCCATTTCACTTCTATGCTCTAATTAGTGTTGATCTATGAAATCCCAGTAAAACACACAGACGTTTAAAGTTGTAACATGACAAATGTGAAAAGGTTTAAGGGATGTGAATACTTTTGCTTGGTCTTTTTTTTTTTTACCAACATACAATATGAGCACATCAAATACACACCCAAGTGTTTGCAAAGAGATATGACTAAATAATAAGATTAAAATGGCTTTGTGGAACAACAACCCCATGTTATTACACTATCATCATTCCTTGTGCAATGTAAATGTCGGTGCATAGTAATGTTGAGTCACACTAAAAAAAAGTGTGTAAAGCTGAATTTGATTGGATAAAACAGAAAAATTTAATAGCTTTTAGTGTCAGCTTACAAAGGCTTATGCTGATGTAGAAATATCTCCCTCTCAAAAACACGGGGATGAAAGAACCAATTAAAGATCTGTTGAAATTACTAGAATAAGTTTCATGTGTTTCTTTTAAATTCTGTGACACAAATTTACTGTATTTCAGGATTTTGCCTTAAGGGTGAAAACTAATAGTAGTGGTTGACATCCTTTCATTCCCTCCCCTCTTTTTTAGCTTTTAACAGATATAACGAGTGGCTCTTGTATAATTTTCTCGTTCAGTTTCACCATGGAGATGAGTGTTATTTTGTCTTTAGGTGGTACATTATTACCTACAAAATGATAACCATCAAATCCCCCTTTAGGGAAAAGGAACAAGCTTCTAATTATATTAACGCCAATGTTGACCTGAAGACAATGCCTTTCTCCTGCGTATTTAGTGTAATCTCGCACTTGACCTTAGGTAATCACACAACAAAACACCGTCTTCACAGCACGCATCGCTTGTCCTGCAGTATGCAGCTGTTGTGGGAAGACAATAAGTGTTTTTATACTTTATCACCTTTGCTTTCATTTTATACACAAACCTTAAAGAGGATAATATGTAATTTTGTTTTATACAGTGCATTGTCAAAGTATTCATAGCCCTTGGATTATTTTTACATTTTGTCACGTTACAACCGCAAACTTCAGTATGTTTTCTTGGGATTCTGTGTGAATGACTAACGCAAAGTTACAAAAATTGGTGATGTAGAAGGAAAGCTGCCTTTACACCAATACCCCTAAATAAAACATATTGTTCTGAGGAGGCCTCAGACATTTTTAAGCAGACATCAGTAAACAGTCAAAGTCATAAAGACCAAAGAACACAGCAGACAGCTTAGATATGAAGATGCGGAGAAGATTAAAGCAGAGTTAGGTTAGTGAAAAATATCCCAAACTTTCAAAATCTCACAGCACTGTTCAATCCCTCATTCAACAATGGAGCAAGTATTGCACAACGTTTGGCCTACCAAGCCATGGCTGTCCTTCTATACTGGCAGGCAAATTGCCCAATCAATATTACCAATATAAAATACAAATATGTCTGTTAATTAATTTGTCTCCCTTGATCTTTTAATTCTCTTCGGAGACTCACCGGGTTCTGTTGTTTTTTGAGAGTGTATGAGTTCGGAGTTTATCATAAACAGCCACAATATTTGAGCCTGAACGTAATATTAGCAACAACAAAAAAAAAACCATTGTTGTAGGAGTTGGCAATCTGCATGTTGTAGCTTTGTTAACTTAAAACATAGCTTTACATAACAGTCCTGCAAAAAAAGTTAAATTGAACATTTATGTACGTACAAATAAATTATTTTACAATGATTTTACTGAATTCGTTTTGTTTGTTTTGCCAATATTTTAACGATATACAACGTATTTGATTGTTTAAATAGTTTTTTGGTGACACAAAATTATTTTTTACTGCAGAAACAAAACCCTCCCCTGGCATATGTTCACATTTAAACAATGTAATCAAACTGATCCAGCTCCGATTGCCCTGCAATGACATAACGTTACTGTCAATAATGCGATGTGTTTTGTTTAGTGACAAGATTAAAGCATACAATGTATTTATCACCACATGGAAAAGCTGCCTTAAAATGGTGCTTTTTCACCTGCTAAGAATAAGAAGGGATTTTAGCATCCAGTTTTCAAATGAAGGATTTAATCTGCCTTATAATGTCTTTAGTTCTTTCCTATAAATTACATTATCAACATGAAAGCACAGTGGGTCTTTTGCATGATGTGCGATTACAGACTGTGCACGTCTGATCAGGTTTGTGCGCATTCAGCAGATGATTACTGACAGCAAAGTTACGCTGGAATGATGTCGAAAGAAGTGTTGCAAGTTTTACCATAGGAGAAATACAGGGGTTGGACAATGAAACTGAAACACCTGTCATTTTAGTGTGGGAGGTTTCATGGCTAAATTGGACCAGACTGGTATCCAGTCTGCATTGATTGCACATTGCACCAGTAAGAGCAGAGTGTGAAGGTTCAATTAGCAGGGTAAGAGCACAGTTTTGCTCAAAATATTGAAATGCACACAACATTATGGGTGACATACCAGAGTTCAAAAGAGGACAAATTGTTGGTGCACGTCTTGCTGGTGCCTCTGTAACCAAGACAGCAAGTCTTTGTGATGTATCAAGAGCCACGGTATCCAGGGTAATGTCAGCATACCACCAAGAAGGACGAACCACATCCAACAGGATTAACTGTGGACGCAAGAGGAAGCTGTCTGAAAGGGATGTTCGGGTGCTAACCCGGAATGTATCCAAAAAACATAAAACCACGACTGCCCAAATCACGGCAGAATTAAATGTGCACCTCAACTCTCCTGTTTCCACCAGAACTGTCTGTCGGGAGCTCCACAGGGTCAATATACACGGCCGGGCTGCTATAGCCAAACCTTTGGTCACTTATGCCAATGCCAAACGTCAGTTTCAATGGTGCAAGGAGCGCAAATCTTGGGCTGCGGACAATGTGAAACATGTATTGTTCTCTGATGAGTCCAACTTTACTGTTTTCCCCATATCCAGGAGAGTTACGGTGTGGAGAAGCCCCAAAGAAGTGTACAACCCAGACTGTTGCATGCACAGAGTGAAGCATGGGGGTGGATTAGTGATGGTTTGGGCTGCCATATCATGGCATTCCCTTGGCACAATACTTGTGCTAGATGGGCGCGTCACTGCCAAGGACTACCGAACCATTCTTGAGGACCATGTGCATCCAATGGTTCAAACATTGTATCCTGAAGGCGGTGCCGTGTATCAGGATAACAATGCACCAATACACACAGCAAGACTGGTGAAAGATTGGTTTGATGAACATGAAAGTGAAGATGAACATCTCCTATGGCCTGCACAGTCACCAGATCTAAATATTATTGAGCCACTTTGGGGTGTTTTGGAGGAGCGAGTCAGGAAACGTTTTCCTCCACCAGTATCATGTAGTGACCTGGCCACTATCCTGCAAGAAGAATGGCTTAAAATCCCTCTGACCACTGTGCAGGACTTGTATATGTCATTCCCAAGACAAATTGATGCTGTATTGGCTGCAAAAGGAGGCCCTACTCCATACTAATAAATTATTGTGGTCTAAAACCAGGTGTTTCAGTTTCATTGTCCAACCCCTGTATCATGGCTTTTGTGATTCGCTCCAAATCAAAGTTTAGATAATCCTACATAGAATCTTCTATTCTCATCTATTGAAACGTTCTAAATCCACACGCAAAAATTGCACCCGCAAACCGTTTCAGGCTTTGAAAATCGCATTGCTGGTGGTAAGGGATGACATTTGCATATCTTCCTCCCATTAATTTGCGCGTTTGGATGATTATCATATGTTTTGCATATTATTGAAGGCAGACACAATAAAAAGTTTGCGCCCGCAGTTCCGCTGATTTTGCACACGCAATCCGATTACCACGCAAACAGGTTGCGTGTGGTTTTTTGCACACAGATCTTTTGAATATCAGGCTCTATGCAAGTCAGAATACTAACTCTACATATCATCCTAAAAATGCCATGCACGTGGTCAAGCCTGGTGGTGGCAGCATTTTACTGTAGGGATGCTTTTCTTTGGCATAGAGTTTGAGGCTGATCAGAGTTGGTCGGACAATGGATAGAGCTAAATACGTGGCAAATCTAGAGGAAAATCTGTTGGAGGCTGAAAAAGACTTGAGACTGGGGAGGAGGTTCTCATTCCAGCACTACAGCAACAGCAGAGTTATAATGAAAAGGTTTAGGCCAAAGCATATTCATGGAGTAGAATGGCCCAGTCAAAGTCCATACCTATATCCAATTTTTGGCAAGACTTGAAAATTGCTGTTTCCAGATGCTCTTCATCCAATCTGATTGAGCTTAAACTATTTTACCACGAAGTATGGGAAAGATGTTCAGTGTCTGGATTTGAAAAGCTGGTCAAGGCATATCCCAAAAGACTTGAATCATTAATTGACTTAAAGGTGCAGAAAATAAAATGCACACCAAACTTTACTAAGTGTTTTTGTAAATAATATTGAAACCATTTTTCTTCTAATTGACAGCTGTTCACTACTTTCTGTTGCCCCACAAAACATCCCTTGACAAAATGTGAAAACATTAAAGGGGTATGATTACTTTAGTAAGGCACAGTAGGTGGTGCTTAAATATGCTTCACTAGAAGGACTGATATTTTGTACCTTGTTCTTTGTGCAGCAGCCACTGTTGTGTGATTTAAAGCACCTTATGCAAATCAGTATGTGTGGGTGTTGTGATTCTATTTTTTATTAGACCGTTACATCTTAACCACTGCACCATTTCTCTTTTCCTCTGCAGAATGATTCCGTCTACTAGCAAGAGCTTTCTCATCAATGATCTGGCTGGAGGACGGGAGTACGACCTTTGCGTGCTGGCCGTGTACGACGACGGCATCACGTCGCTCACAGCCACACGTGTAGTCGGCTGTGTGCAGTTCCACACAGCCAGCGAAGTCAGCCAGTGCCGGTTCATGCACAGCCAGTTCCTGGGAGGCACCATGATCATCATTATCGGCGGCATCATCGTTGCTTCGGTGCTGGTGTTCATCATCATCCTGATGATCCGCTACAAGGCCTATAGCAGCCCTGTCGACAGCAAGGCTAAGGTCAGTTCCACCATGCACTCGCAAACCAATGGCAGTCAGCAGCGGCTGCAGCGCTCGGCTTCCAGGCAGCCATCTGACGAGGGTGAAGCTCAAGCACCCAAAGAGTGCATGGCTCTGGTACTCAGGGTGGACAGTGAGAAGAAGGAGGACCCTGCCGCCACTACCTCTATCCTCGAAGTGGAATTGCCTCCAAATGTGGACAAGATTAAGAGAAGGAGCAGCATGGATGCTCAGCGCTCCGGACCACCATCAGAGGACACGCAGACAGACAGCAGCCTGACAGGCTCCACCATGTCCCTCTGTCTCATAGGCTCCAACGCCGGCACTAAGGAGGCTCCCAGGCTTAAGGACAAGAAAAGCGCCCTGGCCAGCGTGGGATTACTCCCCAACGAGCTGGCACGAACTAGGCACAGATTCTCTTTTGACGGTGGGGATTATTCCATATTTCAGAGTCATAGTTACCCGCGCAGAGCGAGGACGAGGTGGCACAGGTCCACCAACCAGCTTAACATGGAATCATCGCCACTTGCCAACAGGAGAGTTACATTTAGCAGCACTGAGTGGATGCTGGAGAGCACTGTCTGAGGAAAGCAGTGTAGCAAAAAAAAAAGTTTAAAAAGAAACAAACGCATATCTAAAACCACAAAACGTCTACATGCCATACAGCACAATGATAAAAAACAAGCACATTTACATACTCATGCTGACTTCCTGTGAGTTGCTGGAGAAGAACAGCCTCCTGTCACCCTGATTCCCCATCGTTCTCCCAGAGCAGTTTATTTAGGCCATGTCTCTTCTTTTTTGCAGCGGTGCCTTATTCTTTAAATGTATGAATGGAGGATGCTGCTCACTGTAGTCAAGCCTTCCTCTCCGTTATCGCCTCCCACTCTGATGGCGGTGGGAAGTGTTGTTTTGGCTTTTTGGTTTTCACTGTTTTCTGTGGCACACCAAGGGGGGTGTGGCATTTGGATGTGACTGTTTTATTGTTAAAAAAAGCATAATAAGAAAAAACTACAAAAAAAAAAAAAGCTTCATCAAGCAGTAACTTGTAAAGTGAACAGCCAGGTACCCTGTTATGTCAATCATGTTTTGGGTTTTTTCAATGAAAAAAAAAACAAAAACTTTTGCACAGAAGACACGAGATACGAGGACAAGTATCAACACCAGTCTATACAATATTATTAAGAAAAAGCTGAGTTTTTGACTGCTCATTTCTAATTTAGTGGATAAAAAGAGTGGATGTGAAAACCTGCCATGGACGGTCAGACTGTGTGATGTTGAATAGGTATTGTTCCAGACGTGACTGTATATTCATCGGGTACTGTATCTGGCTGGTCTAGATAAGAGGCGGCAAACAAAAAAAAAAAAAAGACATATATAAGTATATTAAAACATTGGTGTATGTGTACTAACTATGTAAAGTAAATAAGTCATATGTCACATGACTTTTTACATTGCATTTTGGTGTTGGCTGCGAGTTTTTACATTAAAAACCTGTCATCACTCCTCTTAATATTTAGTATGTCCAAGTTTGAACCATTTATCCCCTCATGAAGGGTATTAAATTTTTTGTGTGGGTTAACTGTATCATTGGTGTTTGTTTTTTCTTTCTTTTTATCTTGTGCTGCTTCAGTGTCCACAGTAGCAAGAGAGGGACACAAGAGAGGGACGCACAAATCGAAATGATAAATATTTGATGCCTCGGCGCTATTTTTAAGGCTTATGTGAAAGCATCACAGTGCCAATGGAGTGGAGTGGGATGTGTGACGGCGAGGGACAAGCCAACTGGACGTGGTGCTGCATCCAAATGAAGCCAGCTGTTTTACACAATGATGTCAGAGCCGATTGTCACCACTAGGGGGAGAAAAAGCTTTCCATTGTTTCAAATTAGGCACTTTCCTGACCACTGCTTATCTGAATTTGTAGGGTTCATCAAAACTGGTTGGTTTCATTGTATGCATTAGGAATACATTTTTAGGGTTGTTGTCGAAAGGCAGGTTCCAGAAGCTAAATATTCCTTGAATTATTGATTCCAAAACAAGATTTAAAGCCCGTTCAGGATCATTTTGTATCCAGGTTTTCAACTATCTGGCCCGAACCTTCCCCCCTTGGAATAAAGAAATTGGTTGGAGTGATCAGGAAAAAAAAAAGACAGCTGGACAGAACCTGGAAACTTCTGGAACACCAGTGAAGCAAGTTACACTGCATCAAGTAGTGAGAGGAGCTGACCAACAAAAAGGCCCCTGCTTCAAAATCAGCACCATCAAACTCCAGAGAAATTTTTAGATACCCACAGAGGGTCTACACTGGCTCTCAAAAGTATACCCACCCTGTAAAATTGCCAGGTATCTGTGATACAAAAAAATTAAACCAAGATAAACCATATCAAAACTTTACAGGTGATGCATACCATATGACTCAACAGCAACCAAATCTGTTAGCAAAAAAACAGACCTTCAGAGATGCAATTACTCAGTTGCACAAGTTTGCACACCCATATACTAATACTTGTTTGGGGCACCTTTTGATTCCTTTATTTGGCTAGGCCTAGTCACCACTCTTAAATCAACTTTGGTAAGATGTCAGGTTTTTGTAATGTCCATGTTGTTCCATATAAGCTCGTTATTAATGACACTCATCACTGTGCCATGGTGTACATATAATGCTGTGGATTCTTTAGTTTCATTATTAAACTGATACCATTGCGCAATAAGATAAGATTCATTGTAACCTGTTTTAGTTGAACTAAAGAGCACAAGTATCAGGAAGATCCTCCAGGGAACTCTGATGGTTTATCCGTTTCTCTGTAATTGATAGGTGTGTAACAAAGAAGACTATATGCTAAAACTTAATTGAAAGGTTCTTCAAAAAAGTATTAGTTTAAGCATTTGCACATTTATGCTACCGCATTGTTGCAGGTTTTTATTTGTTATGTTGTTTCCTCTGATAAATTTCTCATATCAAAGTTTGAGCCTTAAAATTATTTATCAAGGCTTCATTTTTACATTAAAAAAGCTGGCATTTTAACAGGAGTTTGCATACTTTCGAAAGCCGCTGTGTCTCCAAATTCCCTCAAATCAACAGAAAGACAGTTGAGTTTTGAAATGACAATGTTTTCGACAGGACACACATGTACAGGTCCTTCTCAAAAAATTAGCATATTGTGATAAAGTTCATTATTTTTCTATAATGTAATGATTAAAATTTAACATTCATATATTTTAGATTCATTGCACACTAACTGAAATATTTCAGGTCTTTTATTGTCTTAATACAGATGATTTTGGCATACAGCTCATGAAAACCCAAAATTCCTATCTCATAAAATTAGCATATTTCATCCGACCAATAAAAGAAAAGTGTTTTTAATACAAAAAACGTCAACCTTCAAATAATCATGTACAGTTATGCACTCAATACTTGGTCGGGAATCCTTTGGCAGAAATGACTGCTTCAATGAGGCGTGGCATGGAGGCAATCAGCCTGTGGCACTGCTGAGGTCTTATGGAGGCCCAGGATGCTTCGATAGCGGCCTTTAGCTCATCCAGAGTGTTGGGTCTTGAGTCTCTCAACGTTCTCTTCACAATATCCCACAGATTCTCTATGGGGTTCAGGTCAGGAGGGTTGGCAGGCCAATTGAGCACAGTGATACCATGGTCAGTAAACAATTTACCAGTGGTTTTGGCACTGTGAGCAGGTGCCAGGTCATGCTGAAAAACGAAATCTTCATCTCCATAAAGCTTTTCAGCAGATGGAAGCATGAAGTGCTCCAAAATCTCCTGATAGCTAGCTGCATTGACCCTGCCCTTGATAAAACACAGTGGACCAACACCAGCAGCTGACACGGCACCCCAGACCATCACTGACTGTGGGTACTTGACACTGGACTTCTGGCATTTTGGCATTTCCTTCTCCCCAGTCTTCCTCCAGACTC